>NW_021167854.1:0-504 GCF_003724135.2 Verticillium nonalfalfae
ATAAGCTATAAGAGGAGTCGCTATAGCTAAAGGGAAAGAAGTATATTAGATAAGCCCCTAAGTAGCTAATAACTAAGTATCGTTATAATAGACTTTAAGTCTATAGCGAGAATAGAGCTTATAACGAGAATAGGAATTAGAAGTATATAAGGAAGTAATAAAGCCTATATAATTAAGAGTCTAGGAGTTTAAGTTTTCATTATAATTCCGTATAGATACGGCTCTATATAATAAGAACGATATAAATACTAATAGGATTAGAAGGATATAAAGAAGTAATAATACCTATATAATTAGGAGTTTAAGCGTTTTTTATAATTATAGTAAACGGAATAACTATATAGATACGGTTTCTTAAGGAGGCGGCAGTATTAGGGGCACCTATAGAAGGCACTCTAGCCCTAGACTCCTAGCGGACTTATACTCCGCTAGAGCCCTAGGGATAGAGTACTCTACTCCTAGATAAGGGTATCGGCCTAGATACTAATAGCCTTAGATAGTAAC
>NW_021167855.1:0-501 GCF_003724135.2 Verticillium nonalfalfae
ATTTAATATATTTACTTTCTTTTATTAATTATTAATCTATAATATTTATAAAGATCGGATAATAATTATTAATCTTTATAAATTAGAAAAGTTTTACATAATATTAATAAAATATAGAAATTTATTAATATATATATAATACTTTATAAATTAGAAATTATATCTATATAAACGATTTACTTATATATATATTAATAATATAATCGTCTTTAATAATTCTTTTAAGGAGTATTTAGAGTATTTATAGATTATATTTAGCCTTTTTAAAGAATTAAAATTAATATTAAACTTATTAATATTATTCTATATATACCTTTCTATAATATTATTAAGATTTTAAATTAATATATTAAATTTATTAATTATAAGTAAGAAATTAATAATTATTATTAAACTAAAATATTTAATATTATTATTAAATTTAGAGATTTATTTAAAAATACTAAGATAATTATATAAATTTATATTATATTATTAATTAAAAGCTAAATTATTAGAAAA
>NW_021167289.1:0-165435 GCF_003724135.2 Verticillium nonalfalfae
AGGGGGGCCAAAAATACTGCGCGCGGAGACGAATGCAACTGTAAGGTAGGCAGGGAGGGTCACGCCGCCAGGCAGGGCCGAGACGATGGTGTATGTCGAATTGGAAATAATCTACGCTGAAGCTCGAGATGCATCCGAGAGAAAAAGAGCGAATGGAGGAGAGGCAGGAGTTGCGACGGCGAAGGTCATGAGGCAGGCTAGCGTGTTGGCCGTCTTAGCCAGGTTCGATTGTTTGGGTGGTACAGCACATTGCATTGTACACCGACTCGAGGGTGTTCATTCTGGCGGGTAGCGTCTTTGCTGCCAGGTACACGACGGGGCGACAGGGGAAGGGGGGGGGGGGCGTGTCGGCTGGACCACGCCCAAGCCCACGCCCACAGCCCATGCCAGGCGAATCCACTGACAAGGTACGGCTGGGACCACACCCTCATGTCTTGGCTGATCCCCCCATGGACCATTCACCAAGCTGGTCGGCCCAGCCACCAGTGAAATGATGGCCATATCGGCGAGCGCGTCTCAAAAGTCATGGTGGCAGAGCAGCGACCGAATGGAACCTCGAGATGGCCTGGCGTTGGAGACGCTTGCGCTGACACGCGCGCGGGCGGGGTGGTGGGTTTGACGGGATGCGCGGGAGAGAGGGGTCCTCCTCGGGAAGACAGACGTCGTACTCGGCCCTTCGATTGTTGCTTGGCACGTAATGGCAAATTGGGCAGATGCGAGAGTGAGCAACGACTCGTGTGGCGGAATTTCTCAATGTGTACCGTTGTTGGCATCTGTCTCAGTGACGGCGAGCGCACGCGCGAGAGGAAAAAATGGGAGCTGAATTGGGGCAGAGACGGATCAATGTTGATGTTGCCAAGGCGCGCTTTTCTGCCCAGTGAGTGGCCACGAGCGAGAGGAAGGATGGAACGAGGGGAGAGGAGCAGTCAGGTCACGGTAGCTGTCGCCGAAGCGCGAGCGGAAAGCGACAATCGACTACCCGTGGGCAGGCGCGGCCAGTGGGCAGCACCTGGATTGGACAGGTGAGGTGAGGTAAAGGCGAGGAAGAAGGAGCGAGGGGACCAGACGGGGGTTGAGACGGGCTTGATAGACAGGTACGTACTTCGTGTGTCTGAGAATCCCGTTAGCGGGAGAAGGTCGTGAAGCAGGCAGGTGAGGTAGGTACTTCCACTGAGCAGCCCTCCCCACCCCCTGCTGCCCCCCCTCTTCCCCTTCTCACCCCCCCCCTCCCCCTGTATCTTCCCGCGCACGACGGCGGTGCCGCTTCCATCATCCACGACCACCACGATCATGGTCGTGGGCCGCAGTGATACGCCGACGCCTTCCCGTGTCCCTTGGGGGGGAGGGGGGGGTTCTCACTCATCCTTTCCTTCCCTCACCTTGCTCCTTGTGCCTCCGATTCTGATCGTACGTCGGCTCGCTCTTTGACTGCTCAGGACTGCCTGCCCTACGTACCGTCACCGCTGCCGCACTTGCCATGTGTGTGTACCTTATGCTCGCTAGCTTCCGCCGGTGCACTCTAGTCCCTCCCCTTTTCCTTCTCTCTGTCTGGCCTGAGCCCTCCGGCCTCGACTGTGACGGTTCGGTCGTGACTGACTGTGACCATGACGGACCGTCAGAATGAGTACCATTATTGACAGGCGCGCCCATCCACGCCCATGCCCGTGTCCATCCATGTCCATCCATGTCCATGTCCATGTCCATCTCCATGCCCATGTCCATCTGCATCTGCGCATCTCTCAACCCACGCCCTCTGCTCCTCCACGCCCACCTCTCTCGCAACCAGACGTTCATATTACCCACTCACCCGCTCACTTGCGCAGCAGCGTATCCCATCGTACCTCACCTTCCTTACCTCACCTCACCTCACCTCACCTCACCAGGCCTCGCTCGCATCGCCTCACTTGGGCTTGCTTCGCATCGAGACCACGACCGGCCAGACCAAAACGCCGAACACCTTCTCTTCTCTCGCTGACGCACTTACACACCCAGTTGCACGCCCACGCCTAGCCTTGCCCGAATCGAAAGCTGGTTTCGTCATGGGACTGGGGACGAGTCGATAAACGCACGTTGCACACCTTCCTTGCCATCCCGCGGCCCCGTCGGTCCAGATCTTCTTCGGCAAACAGCCTCCCCAGCATCCATCTATTCCCCCCCCCCTCTCCTCGCAAACAGGCGCAGGATAATCGCGCGTCAAAAAGATCACCTCCCCATCAAGCGCGCCCGCCTCCTTTCTTGCGCACCTCAACTTCTCGGCATCTGCGCTTTCTCTCTCTCTCTCTCTCTCTCAAACCGCCGGGTCAGTCACTCACGACAAACGCGCGCAGCCATCGGCTTCGCCTCGACTTGACTGGCGCGCTCTGAAACCAAAGGGAGAAGCATAAAGAACAGGCCGCTGGAGCATCATCAGGTCAGCCACCCAAGTTCGAGCTCTCCTCCATCTTTTCGCCTTCCCTGGCTCTCGACCATTCTCCGGCCTTCACAGCAAGCCCGCACGCCAGGTGCCGTACAGTAGACGGGCCATCCTGGGCGTGTATCGTCTTCCAGAGCCAGGTATCAAAAGGTCCAGCTTGGCAGACCTTGTGTGCGCCGCTGCCATTGCACATCCGCTCTGGCATTGCCCCAGCGCAACGCCCCCCCGCATCGCAACTCTTCTCCTCGATTGTGAAGGAGCACAGCCTCTCAGTGTTGGAACGCCATTTGTCCAGCCTCAACCAGGGTTGCGACAGCGCACGTTTAGTTGCAGGCCGCAAGTCGCAATACGTCGCTGGTCGGCAGCTAGCCACTTCAGCTTGACGAGGGCCTTCATTCAAAAGCCGCGGAACCCCACCCGCTTTCTCGACGCGCGCAAAACCTTGAATCGGAACAAAGGCCACCCTCCCCAGATACTGATCCAGGCCGATCCAGCTACGTCGCGTTTTAGCCTCACGATCGTCATCTCGTTTCTCGCAGCTTTTCCCACCTGCGCCATTTGCCGAGCACCGTTTGCCGCACCTAGCTTGTCCCACTGGGCCCTACGTTGCAGCAGCTCGCCAAAGACCACTCGCTGCCTGCCTCTCGGCCCGAATCTTCTACTGTAGTACCAGTGACGCGCAAAAGCAGTCTCACTCATCTCGGCGCGTAATCAACTCACTGACGGTCGCGTCTCATACGTCGCATCACGTCCTAATTCTACCAATTGCTCTTCTATTGCATTTATTTTTGATTGCGATTCACAGTCAACATATCACCATCGCGTCCTCCTCGCCCAGACACCATGTCTGCGTTCACGGCCCTGAATGGGGGGTCGCCAAAGGCAACAGAACCGCCGGCGCCAGAGTCTCGGAAGACGCCTCCCGAAGAGCGGCCAACTGCGCAATCCACGTCCCAGGCTTCACCTAAACCCCCATCGAGCGAAGTTGCCAGCAGTCAACGGGATGCTTGGCCTGCCCCTGCCCACGATAGGCCAAGTTTTCAGTCTGCGTCCTACCCTGACGTCGAAGGCTCTCACAAGAGAAAAAGATCCGACTCATCCGAGCCTCGGAGGGAGAGGGAACCCCAGTCGCAGCCTATCCAGGAGAGGACCCCGGACACAGCAACCCAACCGCACCCACCAGAGTCGCGTGAAGCGTATGGCACGCCACAGCGTGAGCGCGAACACCGTCAGTATGCCGAAGACAGTCGAGATCCCAATGATCCCTGGTACTCCCGAGAGGGACGTGACGAAAGAGGCTACTACGACACCCAGCATTCGGCCTCAACCACCCAAGGCCAGACGGAAGAGCAGATCGGCGATGCCCTACGAAGGGTGACTGGTCAGATGGACAATCACAGCGACTACGGCAACAGCCCAGAAGGTGACGACCATGACCGGTCCATGAGCGTATACGGACCCTACACTCCTGGAGGCTCGCGCGACCACGTCCTGCAGTCAGATCCCAAGAAGCGCAAACGAAACTTTAGCAATCGCACCAAAACTGGCTGTCTCACCTGCCGTAAGCGCAAGAAGAAGTGCGACGAGCAGAAGCCCGAATGTAAGTCGCCGTATCCAGACTGGCGATAGCCGCCTGCTGACCCTTGCATCAGGTATCAACTGCATCCGCGGTGGCTTCCTCTGCGCAGGGTACCCTCCACAGAGGAGTACGGGCTGGCAGAAGCCAGACAACAAAGCTGCCGCCGTTCCGCTGGAATCCAAAGACCCCAGCTACGTACCTCCAGGCGCATATGGCATGCCGCAACAGAACCCTTATGGGAGCCAGCCAACTGTCACGCCTCGTCGGGATCCTCTTCCTCCCTATGGCCGAGGCCAGCCGTTGCGAATTGATCCTCCTCAGGGACGGCCCATCCTAACCGATGATGACAGGGCCACTGCCTCGACGATCCCCAGCGCCTCAGTCGCAAGCCCGGATCTCAAGCTTTCGGCCCTTCCATACACACCGGCCAATGTGTTCCCAACGCCTGTTAGCGCCCAAGCCCCTTCGCAGCAGAGTGGCTTCTCGGAGAGGAAGGAGTTTCAGGCGCCGCGCGTGCCACCTTTGCACGACATGGGTCGGAGCGAGCCCGAAACCCCTCATCCGGGCAACACTCTTCCCCAGATCAACATTCTCCATCCGACCCGTGCCAACAGCCCAGCCCCGCCACCCTCCACGAGCAATGCACAGGTTGCGGCTCAGCTGGCTTTGTCCCACACGCAATATGCGGGCAGCAGACAGCGGACGCAGAAGGAAGAGATGCT
Source organism: Verticillium nonalfalfae (assembly GCF_003724135.2). NCBI lineage: Eukaryota > Fungi > Ascomycota > Sordariomycetes > Glomerellales > Plectosphaerellaceae > Verticillium > Verticillium nonalfalfae. Next base: position 4,715 of record NW_021167289.1, read on the forward strand.
TTCGGGCAGACACTATTATCCATTCGACAAGGAGCTCGTTTTGGAGCGAGAGCGGTGCAGCGCAGCATGCTGGCGGTTCAACAACTCGACGAATCCGAACAACGGCGTCTCGCCCATCGAGCGTGCCCGTCTCTTCCGCGAAATCCTGCAGCCGCGCGATCCCATCCAGATATCGCCCTCGGTGGCATCCCCGGTGACGAACATTGGCCGCGTTGGCGAGAATGTTGTCGTCGAGGCGCCGTTCAACTGTGACTACGGCTACAACATTACAATCGGACAGAATGCCATTGTTGGTCGCAACTGTACCATCATTGACACGTGCGAAGTGAAGATTGGCGACAACTGTCACATCGGACCGAATGTCAGTATTTACACCGCCACGCTGCCCATTGACCCCAAGAGGCGCATGGGCAGCAAGGGACCACAGCTTGGGCGTGCCATTACCATTGAGCAAGACTGCTGGATTGGTGGCGGTGCTATTATTCTTCCTGGCAGGACGATTGGCAAAGGAAGCACCGTCGGCGCGGGGTCTATTGTCACCAAGGTAAGATAGCGATATCGACAAGACACACCTCTCATAGCAGTCCATGCTGACTTGTCTCTTTCAGGATGTTCCCCCTTTCACCATAGTCGTAGGCAATCCGGCTCGCGTTCTTCGTGGCATTTCATCATAATGCAATGCCAGCCCGAGAGCACTGCATAGATGTGCCAAGGGTTCCATTTCTGCTTTCTCCTTCTACCTGATTTGGCTATGATACCCAGCTTGTACTGCATGATTTTGTACGATCAAGAAAAAAGCATTGTTTTTGTTTTAGTTTTGGAGCGATTTCGCTAGCGTCTTTGGAGGGCACGAGAGACACAACTGCAGGAAGTTGGGGGATGTGTAGTTGGCCTGGATATAAACGCTGTGCGCTGCGGTACCGGTGAGCAATCGGGTCGAAGGGAGGATATTGTGGCATTTTACACGGTGTAGTCCCGCCGGCTCTGGCAGCCTGTCGGTCGGCTCTGCGTACAGAATCGAATGTATATGTGTTCTGAAGCTGGCTCATGCGGTCCTGCTGACTGTGCCCCTCTTTCTTGCTGATGGCTCTGCTGCTCCGAGAGTAACACTGTATGAACCCTTGTGATGGCCGACTCCTTGGGGCGTCATGGGTCCCGCCGCTGTGGAGTGGCGAGGAAGAGAGCTGAACAGGCGCTCCAACTGGTTCTGGCCAAAGCCCCATTGCCCTCGCGCACAAGACAATCGGTGGTTGGCGAATGTGCGGTACAGGAGGGGGCCAGTTCGCCACTTCTCGCCGGCCAAATCCTCTGCTCTGCGTGGTCGGCCGGGAACACGAGGCGGCCAGGACGGTCGATGGCCAGGACTGGCTTCACGTCGCGGGCCTTCTACGGGTTACATGGTGGTGCAGGCGCGCGGTCCTTGGCCGAGGTCGCGGATGGGCCTTGTGTTTCCGAGGCGGCGGCCTCTTTGCCGGGGTGAGTGTGCGTCTGACGGCCCATGCCGTTGGGGTGTCCAGTACAGTTCTTTTTGTGATGGTGCTTCGAACTGCGAGGCCAGGCCAAGGCGGGATGCGCGCATGTGGCCAGGCTTTTACACGGAAAAGCGATCAGTAAGGGGCTGCCCAAGCAGAGCGTGGCGGGCTTCAGGGCTTCAGGTTTCACGACGATGTGTACGCAAGCATGAGTGGAATCGTGGTACATTATCTGAGGAGCTAGTTCCCTCCTGAGCCCCGAGGGTGCCCCCAATGCTGGAGGCGTCAAAAGTCCTCCAGATCCGCCACCTCGTCGACGCGAGGCGGAAATTCGTCCCGCCGCTTCTGGTTGCGGCCAATGGCCTCCTCAATCTTCTGCAGAGCGCCGTCTTTCCGGGCGAGTTTCGCAAACGCCCGCATCGTGTACTCGTTCATCTCGTGGCCGTCCGCCTCCATTCTTTGCAGGGTCATGATGGCCTTGCTGACGTTTTGCAGACGCGCGTAGCCGCTGAGCATCGTGTTCCAGGTGACGAGGTTGGGTTTGACGCCGTGCTGTTTCATCATTTGCAAGATGCGCTCGCTCGACGCGTCTTCCTTCTGCACGATGAAACCCCGCAGGAGAATGTTCCACGTGTACTCGCTGGGGATGGGATGACCGCCCTTCTTCCTCCTGAGGCCGTGCCCTGCGACATCGTCTGTGTGGACCGTCGGCTGCGCCTTGTCGTCGAAGTTTGCTTTGAGCATGTCGCCGACAATATCGAGCGCGGCCCGCAGCATGCCCGGATGCGCGCTCAGAGTCTTGATGATGACGTCGTACAAGAATGTCTTCTTGTCCTCGATGAACCTCATGACAACAGGATCCCCCTTTCGGACGACCTGGCGGATGAACGAGTACGCCGACAACACGCTGGAGGCCTGCGACAAGCTGCGCACGTAGGCCATGTACATGATACCGAGAGTTGCACCTGTCGGATGAAGCTTTTCAGTCACTTCTGCTGCGACGGCATCGAGGCCTGCGAATATGCGACTGGTCATCTGCCACTGCTCGGACATTTCCGGGCGACAGGACTCAGCCAGGTCGGCCAGATTGACAGGAATAAGGTGCTGGAGGGGCTCGATGTGGAAGATCTTGGAGTAAAAGTACAGCATCGGTTTGAAGGCTGGCACAATGTGTGGGATCGGCGTAATGCGCGCGGCGGTTGCCTCTGCTGAACCAAAAATGGTCCAGAAAATCCCGTTCCAGAATGGCGCATCAAAAGCCTTGTGCTTGACAGCGAGCTCGGTGACGCGGTCAATGTGCTCGAATGCCCCCAAATGCCGCTTCGCTCCTTCAATGAGCGTCGAGAGCAACACAACATCAGGGTCGATGTTGTGGCGCTGAATGATGCCAACGACATCCCACGCCGTCTCAAGGTTACCCTGTAGACACAGTGCACGCACAAGCGCAGTGTAGTTGATGAGGTTCGGGGTGAGGCCGTGCTGCAGCAGCTCCTCAAAAGCGTCTACTGCAGAGGCTATTCGTGAATCGTCTCCTTCGCCGGGTGCAGGAGAAAGAATTGAAGTACAGAGACTTAGCCACTGGGGCGAGCCGAGATTGGCACCACCAGCTGCTACGGCGGCGATGGTGATTTGGAGTGCCAGTTCTTTACGCTTCGCGTCTTTCGCAAACCGATCTGCAAAGTGCAACAGGGTGTTCGGATGGAGAGGCGCAGAATGATCGACCAAGCAGGTGTAGAGCTCTTCCAGCTTGTTGACCCCTAGTCGAGTCATCATGTGGAAGAAAGTGTTCTGTCGCAGACTGAGCCGGGCGTCATCACGATGTCGGTACAGTCGGAGGAAACGCATGACGGCATCGGCGAGAGCTTCGGAATGGGCTACAGCTTCGTCTGAGGGTAGCGAATGCTGCCAGATGGCAAGGAAGTTCAGCGTATCCTGGACGGCGTAACCGGGCGGGAGCGGTTTCATCGTAGACTCCAAGACCATCTTGGTCTTTTCTGGACAAGATACCAATGCCGAACCGATTATGTTGGGCCAGATGCGCTTTCGTCGATCGAGATCTAGCGACTCCCATGCTGCTGACATGGACTCGACCGTATCGTGCTCCAGTAACCATTTGAGTTTGCGAATCATTCGGTCCTCCGAGGGTTTCCAACCTGCCCTTTGAACCCTTTTCAGCAGCCCATGCCGCACCTTGTTCTTCCAATCAAGAAATTCTTTGACTTCTGAGTCGTTCAGTCTCTGGATATTTTCATCGTACATCGGGTGGTGTCTCTGAGGTCGGTGCTTCCTGGTTGGTCGTCTCCTGCCTTTTTGCGACTGATCAGATGATCCATTTGCGTCGTGACGAAGCTTTCCGCTGGAAACAGGTTCTGTCGCCAAGTCCGTCTGCTGAGACGATCTTCGGCGAGGACTGGCTCTCGTCGCACTAGAAGTGCTTCGGTCGTCCTCTAGTAAGAACTCGGCGTCTGCAATCTCCGCCCATGTTCCAACTCCTCTCTTTTGATGGCTGAAAACTGCTCGCGGCGTTGTATGACTGGCAGCTTGGAACACAGTGTGCTGGGCCTGAGAGAGACCGTTGTAGGGTGGAGTGCGAGCCCGAGGCACCAAGTCGTGGGCCAGACGGGTAAGGCAGGATCTGCAAATAAATCCGGGCCGCATCATGAGCAATGAATGGATAATCGGAGTTGGCTAAAAATACATGGTGGGTGGTGCGTCGTCGCCGTTTGGTGTCGCGTGGCGGATGGTTTGGAGAAAATTTGGCGATGTTGAAATATCGATGGCATTAGAGGTTACCACTCTTGCCATTCAACCCGGTCGAGCCCCTGCTGCGTCACTGGCCTATAGCCGCGTCTGAAATGGATCAACGCGCTTGGGCTAAGGTACCTAGGTAGGTAGGTAGGTAAATGAAGATCCCTGCCGTGGCTGGTGAAAATCCAAGCCCCACCATCGACCACCTCTGATTCCGTCGTGAGCAACGAGTACGAAACGATTCACAGCTTCACGGCCAGCTCGCACCCGTACGATCGAGCTCGCAAGTCAAGCAAGCAGATACGGAGGACTGTTTCATCGCGTGGGAGGAAAGCACAACATCATGTCCAGTTCGCACACCAGCCTTAGCGCAGCGGCCGACGACCGCAAAGCGCGACTCGCCAAGTTCAAGAACCTGAAGAGGAAGCAGCCCATCGACGAAGTCGCCGCCCCAGAGTCCGAACGCTCTTCGGCACCACCAGAAGAACCCGAAGTCGCCAAATTGCACCTGTCCGGACGCAACTATGACCCCGAAACCCGCGGGCCAAAGCTTGGTTTCGAGGCACCGCCGATACAAGACCTCGACAAGCCGACGCTGGAGGAGCAGGCAGCGGACGTCGAGGCAGAAGTGAAGCGCAAAGCGGCCGAAGACGCGACTGACGATAAGGGAATCGACCTGTTCAAACTCCAACCAAAAAAGCCGAACTGGGACCTGAAGAGGGATCTGGACAAAAAGTTGGAAATACTCAATGTGAGAACAGACAACGCCATCGCCAAGCTGGTACGAGAGAGGATCGCAAACGCACAAAAGGCCGAAATCAAGTCCCAAGAAGCCGGCGTGGAGGGCGCGGAAGGCGATGCGACGGGAATTGATGGCATCGCGTTGGTGGAAGGAGTGCGCGTTCGAGAGCGAGAAGAGGAGGAAGAGGAGCGTAGGGAGAGGGAGGCTGACGAAACGGATGTGTAATCTTGGGACTGGATGGGACGGCTGACCTTGAGGCTGGACGAATTCTACACATCATGATACCCTTACCTGACAGCTCTTGAGGGCCAGTATCCGAGCAATGGAAACTCGTCAAATGCGTTTGAATCAGTCCCCCGCATTGACTGCATTTCACATTTCAGGAACCTCATCCACGATCAATTGCACAATGTGGCAAGGGTACACTGAGCCATCCCACGCCTTGACAATCGTCCTGTCTTCCGCCATAGGGGGCCTTATTTGGCGAATGGATTGTACAAACCTCGGACTAACTGGCTATGCAGCTCGAACGCGGGATTGCCCACGTTTATCAGACTGTCCATTTCTTGGGCCGCTTTCTCGACCTGTTTTTGGTTGAACAACATTCACATTTGCAGAACATACATGTATGAGCAAGGTGAGACGGGGGCTCGAGTAGACTGACGGACCATCGAGCGGCACTACCACAACACAAATGGGACACGCATCGGCTTCATTCAGTAAATAGAAGCAAGCGCTCAGCCTAGAGTGACAACTGACATCGGTATCGACGACTCTCCTCTGGGTTTTCCTTGCTCTATCTCCCATCATTCATTGCTTTCGTCAGGGCTAGTCTTTGACTGAAGGGGCTGAGGCTTCGCTCCCGTGGGGCTCCCTGAGGCACACGCTGTTGCTTTGGCTGTGCATCTCTGGCGTCCATGCGGGTGTTTCGACTCGAACGAGGAATTGGTGACCTCCTACGATCACCCTGGTGGACTCGCGGAGGCGAGTTCGACGGAGACCGACGATCATGCCTCGTTCGCTCACTTGTGGCCGGCCGGTCCGAGTCCCTTTCGCGGTATCTGCGGTCTTGTCTCGCAGGAGGTGAGCGGCTATCCCTTGAAAACGACCTTCTCCTGTGCCTGGGTGGTGATTGTGATCGTGCCTCTGATTGTGCCCTAGAGCGCTGGGCCGGCTTCTGACGATGTGTCGCATGCTGTCCATTGTCGCTCCCAGGACTCGGAGATCGGCGGCGATCGGGCGAAGCGTCTCGAGATCGATTCCTCCGTCTAGACGCTACCGGGGAGGGCGATCGCCTCGGAGGTGGCGGTGAAGCTGAACGCTCCGTGGATATGGCGGAGACTGAGTCAATCGACGCTGAGCGATTGCGACGGTGAGGCTCATCATCACCCGAGTCCGCATCGCGTGCCTCAAGCGCCCGCTGACGCTCCCGCTCAGCCTCTCTCTTGGCCAGCTCCGCATCTGCGATGCCTTTTCTGCCACATATGTTAGCTTCGGTATTTATTCATGCAAGATTCACGATGCTCACTTGTTCTCAGCTTCATTCGGGGTTGCCTCGGTCAGTTTGGGGAGAAGCTTGGGATCCCGGAGTTGCTGTGTCCGCGATGGCCTTGGAACATAAGGTCTGGCTTGGGCTGGCTCCTTGCATTCGTAAGAGTAGTGTCGTGCTATGGTAGTCAGTTTTCGACCCAAGACGAAGGATACATAGTGACTTATCTCGTTTGAGGCACTTTTGGCAGCAAACATTGGCGGGAGTTGATGGGCGTGGTCCTGGTGGGCGTCTGTACATGGTGAATATCTATCGCGTCGTCGGCTGTGTGGCCTGGCGTTGTAGGTGTCGTTTGAGAACGAGAATGAAAATGCGTCTGACAGTCGACCGATGTGAGGTCTGCTGTGTTCAAGAAGCCTCAACACGGGCAGTTGACAGGTGTGGGCGAGTATCAAGCAGAGTGAGTTTTGGTTGGTGCAATCTGTGTCGGCCTCTCTCATGTCATCGGATACCAAGTAGAGCGAGGTTACAGGCAGGCAACAGTGCCACCATTTTTTGCCTTGGTTCTTCCCTCGAGACGAGGTGAGGCAGGCTTCTGTGGCTCAACGTGACCCACGAACATGCACCGCCACAGAGTCTACCGACGCTAAGCCGCATGAGGTGGGCGGTGGGCTGGGTCCCTCAGTCCTACCGTCTCTCACCAACCAGGTGCGGAGGGACATCCATCTTCATCCACTGCTCGGTCCTCACCAGAAATTCTGACCTTGCCTGTCGCCTGTCGCCTGTCGCCTGCAACCTCAGCCTGCCGTACCACGGGACATTGCGGCTGCAGCAACATACGGGAATGGCGCCTGCTTGACCCCATCATCCATCATATACGCAACCGACACATACGTTCTCATTGTGCCATCTTGAACAGACCATTACGGCTGCGACCCAACTGCGAGACAACCACTTTAGGGTAAGTCACAGCGGCTCTTTTTATTCTGCCCCCCTCCCATCACCCAAGCTTGTCGGAGTTTGTGCTCGGGCGGCCTGGTCCACGACCTGCACTCCGTCCTCCTGCGACAAGCTGTGTCTTCCCTCAGCTCTCCTCTTCTGGTCGCCTTGTTCCAGTTCTTGTGCGCCCGCATTCTTTCTTTCGTCCCCTCCTGGCATTGTTCTCTATCGCGCCCACTGGTATCCTTGCTGACGGTCGCGGGCAGACAACCTTCTTCGCTTGCGAAGCACCGGGCGATCAACCCGCCGTTGGCGCGAAGCAGCACCCGGCATCGGTATTGCCATTGAACCCCGCTGAGCGATCATGACCCTGTTCTCTCGACAATGATTCACGGAACCTCCCTCTCGTACCGCATGTCTGCCTCGATCCAGTTGTGTGCTTGATTTCGGATCTTGTCTTTTGATCCCCTCCTTCTGGGACCACGTTCTTCGATTCGCTTTGCAAGACCGCCTGCTCGAGCAAGCAGTTACGTCGTGGCCAACAACCCACATACGACTTGCCGCAGACACAACAACTACCCAGGCTCCATTATGGAGACCACACAGGTTTCCCCTGGCCTTCGAAAGCCATCATTTGCGAAGGTAAGCTCGAGCACTCCAAGTCCGAATACCTGGGTCACCAGGCCCTCACACATGAGCTTGTGTTGACTTGAACTGTTCTGTGTACAGATCGCAGCGACTGCTTCGAAAGAAAACGCGCCCCTCACCTCAGCCCGTCGACCCGCCGCTCCTCTTGGCCAAGAACAGGCCCACCCCATGACGAAGCAGGCCGATACCGCCACAACGACCATTGTCCATGATACTGTTGCGAATGGGAGTTGCTCTACCACCGACGCCAGCTCCAACAATGTAGCCCTGGCACCAGAACTTGGGTCCCAAATGAAGCCCCTCGCTCATGACCCTGTCGCAAATGGCCTCAAAGATGTACAGTTCGGAGCTAGGACTCCCAGCTTGGTCGTGAATGGCAGCGGCTCGCATCCCATCGACCGTTTCAAGTCTGCAATCAAAGATGGCTCCGATGAGTCGCAGCGTGCCGACTCCAACTCAGAGCTCGGCACCAAGCCGGCTAGCCTGGACGGCAAGAGCATCACCTCGGGAACTACTTTTGCTCTTGATGAAAAGGAGTCACTTCGGCCTGACGACAGTGCCAGTGTCAAGGCAGCTGCAGCAGAAGATGACGATTCCTTTTCCTTCCGAGGCCCCTTCCTTCCCAACTCTCGAATGGGGTCTGATCTTGCAGCGCGGGCCAAAGGGCTTCAGATCGGCGACCACGTTGCCACTGAGAGGAGGGCCCCTCAAGTCGTTTCTGGCTCGGTGAGCCAAGGCGTCATCACACCCCAAAGTGCCACGTCCGACCCCCCTCAGGTTCCCGCCGCAAACTTGACAAGTGACCTGTCCAACTACATGAATGCAGTTCACGGACAGTCGCCTGACGAGAAGCTCCTGGAAGCCATGTCCTCCCAGAAAGATCGTCTTTTTCTCTTGAGGCTTGAAGCTGAACTCATCAAGTTCGTACAGAACTCGAAGTAAGAATTTCACATCCCAGATAAAATTTCTTGTGCTGACACTTCTTCAGAGAACCTTTCATGGATTTCCCGCCTTCCAACTCGTTTTGTAGGATGTTAACTCACAAATTGGCTGATTACTACCACATGACGCACCAGTATGAGCCTCGGATCGGCTCAGTACGCATATTCAGGACACCGTACGCTAGGGTACCTGATTCTTTGGCCAGCATTGGTGTTCCGGAGCCCGTGAGCGAGACGCCTCCTCCTGTCATGTTACCTCGAAAAATCATGAGACGTGGAGAGGATGTCGAATCTGGTACCGTCAACGGCATGCTCTCCAAGGTCACATCAGAAGACGGTAGCGATGGCAAGGAGAAGTCTGCCCTCGCCAACCAAAAGTGCGTCCCCCCCCCCTTCTTTTCGGGCATGTATCCATTTCGCTGACCGTACTGTTCAGGCTTTCCAGAGAACAGCGCGAAGAAGCATACAAGCAGGCTCGTGAGCGCATTTTTGGCAACTCGGAGAAAACGGGAGAGTCAACGCCTGGTAAGACCCTTCGTATCTCTCACGTAGACTTCGTATCACTAACCTGTCAATAGACAATGAGGCTGAGAATGGAATGTCTCGCGCCAGCTCCGTTTCTGCCAAAGACAGAGCCAGCGGGGTCAAGAGGGGCAAGGTCAATAAGCAGAGGCGAGATGATTCGGACAGTCTCGATTCAAGGCATTTATACGGTCCATTTGGCCCTCAGCAATCCTGGGTACAACAGCCGCAATTCTCCCCTCATCCTGGCTCCCAGTACCCAGCACCCATGCCACCGACATATGGGAATCAGGTGCAGACTGCGTATACGGCGCCAGGCCAGGCGTATCCGCCACCTGCCATGCACTCCGGGTACCCTGCATATCCCAACATGGCACCGGTAAGTCAGCCCTCGAGTCGATGACATGTCTTGCATCCCCACTGACACTGTCCCGTAAGCAGTACCAAGCCCAACCGCCAGCTCCACAGGCTCAGCAGCCACCACCACCACCACCACCACCCATGCAGCCCACTCAACATAGGCCTCAGATGCTGCCGAGCCCTAACTTGTCGAGTTATGGTGCGCCTGTGCCAGTGTCCGTGCCTACGCAGCCGGGTTGGCAGCAAGGGTTCAACGGCGGCCCAGCACCACCGATGGTGCCGGCACCGGTGCCTGCGCCGATGCCAGCCACAGCCCCAAATCCTGCGTCTTACTCACCAAGGGGCATGGCGGCATCCTCCGGAGTTCCATATGCATATGGCCAACTTCCAGCTCACATGAACCCGAACGACCCGAAGAGCCAGCACCCAATCCCGGGAAGCTACAACCGACATGCCTTCAACCCCAAGACGCAGTCATTTGTACCTGGCGGGGGAATGGCCCCTATGCAGCAACCACAGCCATCGTTCAGTGCTCCTGGATCGCACCACAACAGCCCTCAGATCGGCTCGCCGCATCTGTCGTATGTCGGCTATCAGCAGCCAGGGCCTCCGGGTCCATATGGCGGACCGGCTGGCTATGGCATGGCTCGGCAAGGATCTAACAACTCGGCGCCCTTGTACCATGCCCCGCCTCCCCAGCACCCTCAGCACCCCCAACACATGATGCAGTCTAGTCCCGGCGTGCCGTACATGCCCCCGCAACCTCCCCACCAGGCCGTTGTGCAAAACCCGATCCAGCACCACATTCCCAACAAGCCTGTGGCACCCCAGGGGCCGGCTGGACAGACGTTCAGCCATCTCCCTCATTACGGCAACCCGGCGACGCTACCGCAAAAGCCGAATACCGGCATATAGAACTCTCAACGCATAACGTGGCACAGGCAGGATGGGCAAGGGAGGGAGGGGGCATGTTCATGGAGTGTGTGACACGACAAAAAATTGGCGTTCTGGGACTGGCACAGCATGGTGGCGTTTGATGGACGGACGGGATGCTTTCTAGCCGCGTAGGCTACAGCATGAGCTAGATCCGCTTTTTCTTCTTCCATAATGACACAGATTACATTTCCATGCGTTGAGTAGCCCGGCGCGATGTACATCAAGTGTGAGGCGGCAATATCTTCCTGGGTGGTGATTTCGTAAAATTTTAGCTCGCCCCGAGGTTGGCTGTCTAATCCTGACACTGCCGTAACGCCATGACGGTTCGGTGTCCTCCTTGCAAGAGTTGTTCCGCTCCTTTCCGGGAGAGAAACGCCCCCTCCAAACCGTCAAAATGCTTGGCTAGCTAGCTGCTTCGTGGAATCATCATGCTTTCCCCTTTCCGCCTCCCCAAGTTTCCCCTTTGCCCGCTCCGCCTTGCTCAAGCACGATCTAGTGATACCTTTGATTTTCCGGGGGGGGTTCAAAAGTCAACAGGACTTGTCATTCTTCCAATCGTCGTTTCATTCGACTTTTGATTTTGACTTTTGTGAGAGAAGGGGAGTCCCCCTGCCATGCTCAGTTTCGGAACTTTTTTTTTTTCACTCGGTAGGTTCCCTAGGCTCCCTGGGCTCTCGGGGCTCCCGTGGCTCCCGGTTGTGGTTGCCGCCACGGCCGCCGCCGCGACCGCCCCTCTTGCCGCCGCGACCGCCGCGCGAATCGCCGCCCTTCTCGCCGTCGGCAGCCTTGTTCTCGCCGTCCTTCTCGCCCATGTTGAGGGTGGCCGTCGCCAGACGTTGCGAGAGGTCGATCTGGTTGCGGATGGTGTTGGCGAGGTAGGAGACCATGAGGACGTCCTGGATGTGGTTGTTGAAGTCGGACTCCATCTGCTCAGGGTCGACCTTGGGGGCGAGGGAGAGGGCGTTCATGAGGTACTGGCCGATGGCGTGGTTGGGCTCCTCGTCCTCGTCGAGGATGCCGCCGACCCACTCGCTGACGCGGTCGATGAGGCCCGTGGCCTGGTCGATGGAGCGGGCGAGGCCCTCAATGTCGGAGATGAGGGGCGCGGAGCGGTCCTCGGTGTCCTTGGCGGCGGCAATGGCCGTCAGGGCAGAGCGCTCGGCGTCGCCGTAGAGGACCTTGTGGGGCACCTGGATGAAGAGGCAGGACTCGGCGGCGCGCTCGGCGTTGACGGCGACGGGGGCGGAGATGTAGGCGCGCGTCTCAATCTCGGCAGCGGGGTCGGTCGTGATGGTCAGGTGGACGGCGGGGTGGGGGAAGGTGCCCGTGTCGGGGGCGGCGAAGAAGTTCTGGATGAGGGCGGAGAAGGAGTTGAGCTCGTGGCTCGTGGTGTACCATCCGAGGAGGGACTCGCGCGGCGAGGCCTTGAGGGTCAGGGCGAGCATGTTCTTCTGGTAGTCTACATCGACCTCGACTTGGTCCTCGTTCTCGGTATGGGGAATGGCGAAGCAGGAGCGGACCTCGACCTCCATGCCATCTTCGGAGCGGGTGCCGACGAGGGCGCCAATGACGCGGGTCGACTGCGTGTCGTTGATGTCGCGGCGGACAGCATGGTCAAGGATGGAGAGGATAGCCTTGGAAGGAAGGTCAGTACAGAGAATCCTTGATGATGGAAGCGAAGAGAAAACAACGGCATGATGGGCCTTTGGAGTCGCCTCATGTCGCCTCATGTCAAAGAGGGGTCGCACGTACCTGAGGCTGGATGTTGACGTTGAGCGGGGCAATGTTGCCCTGGAGGCTCGCCGTCGCAGGCACGATAGGCCTCGAAAGGTGAAGGAACTTCTCGGATTCTACAGCCATGCTGGGCAGATGCCAGGGATGATGGCTAGAATGAGAGTGAACGGGGGGGGAGGTAGCGTCTGAGGAAGGGGGGGGGGGGGGTGAGTGTAGTCGTCTCCGTCGTCCCGTTCGCGACAAGTCGGGAGGTCGTTCAAAATCGAAAATTGTGGCAGCAGAGTGGGACTGGGTTGTGGGCGCTAAGATAGAGGCTGATAGCAACCGTGGCGAGCCGTGCCCCGCTGTGGCTGGTGCGCATGTGGGGTTTTTCTGGATGCTGCAAGGCTACGATACGGCTTATAACTTTTTTTCTTCAATTTCAGCCCAGTTTGATATTCGCCATTCACCGTTTTCTGCCACGCCAGACTCTCACTTTTTCCCCCTCATTCTATTCTCACTGAACTGCATTCATGGGACCCCGCGGCAGAGGTAGAGGCAGAGGTGGTGGTGGTGGTGGTGGCGGCGGCGGAGGAGGACGTGGTGGTGGCTTCCGAGGCGGTAGAGGAGGGGGGCCTGGTCGAGGTCGTGGAGGTGGACGTGGCGGGGCCTTCCGAGGCCGTGGTGGTGCTCGAGGCCGTGGAAGAGGCAGGGGCGCTCCTAGAGGTGGTACCGGCCCGCGGTTCGAAACGAGCCGTGTTGGCGAAGAGGCGTAAGTTATGGGACTTTCAAGGTGCAAGCGGCCATCTCACGACTAACTTGCCCAGGTCATCTGAAGAGGAATCTTCTGGTGAGGAGGAGGAGGAAGACTATGGGTCTGATGAAGGAGAAGGAGAAGATCTTGAGGGATCCGATTCTGAGGACGACGAGGAGCAGACACAGAAAGCAGCGAGGCCATACATGGCTCTTTTGCAGGGTTTCACAGAGGATTCCGGGCGCAACGCCAAACGGCGCAAGCTCGACAGCGGCGCTGCGGCGGAAGAACCAGAGCGCGAGAGTGCGCCACTCGACGATGAAAGTGAGGACGACGATGCCGAAGAAAAGGATGCCGAAGAAAAGGAGCCCGAAGACCTGGATCTCGTCGAGGAAGCCGAGGAGGACCCGGCTGTTGCTCATGCCGAAGCGGAAGACGACATTGACGTCGACGACAACGACGAAGACGAGGAGGATGCCACCGACCCCTTTGACAATCACTTCACCAGCCCCGACGAGACTCTCACGGCGCAAAGGGTTCGTGCCGTCCAAGGAAACGAGTGGGCAACTTCCCGCCACGTGACGAAGCTTTCTCGTGCAGTCCTCATGTCTCCCAAAGTGGACGGAGCTGAGGAAGCCAAGCTCCCATCGCCAATCACGGGGCCTGACGGCCTGAAGCTGAAGATGAAGCTGAAGGAAGTGGTGTCCCGAAAGTTGCCGTCTTTCGATCCTGTGCAGCAATCTTTGGCGCCCATGCTTTTCAACTACCAAGATATCTTGTTTGGAGACCGCAACGTCAGAAATTCTGACAGCCTCCGACAAATTACCTGCCTGCACGCCATCAACCATGTTCTCAAGTAAGGCAGCTGTCCTAACGTTTGTGGCATGTCTCTCGACACTAACTATCCACAGGACGCGAGACCGAGTGATCAAGAACACATACAAGCTCTCCAAGGAGGACAACCCCGACCTGGAGTGCAGGGACCAGGGCTTCGTCCGGCCCAAAGTATTGTTCTTGCTGCCCACGAGGCAGTCATGTGCCAAGATGGTCAGCACGATCGAGGACCTCCTCGAGCCCGGGCAAAAGGAGAACCGCAAGCGGTTCGAAGATGCGTACGTCGACACGTCCGAAAAGTTCCGCGACAACAAGCCGGCGGACTTTTTGGAGCTGTTTGACGGCAACGACGACGACATGTTCCGGTTGGGCGTCAAGTTCACACGCAAGACGATCAAATACTTTGCGCAATTCTACAACTCAGACATACTCATGGCGAGCCCGCTCGGTCTCCGCATGGCCATTGGCTCGGTCGAGGACAAGAAGGCGACAGACTACGACTTTCTCAGCTCGATCGAGATGGTCATTGTGGACCAGGCGGACGGGCTGCTGAACCAGAACTGGGAGCACGTTCAGTACATTTTCGAGCACCTCAACCTGCAGCCCAAGGACGCGCACGGGTGCGACTTTAGCCGCGTGCGGTCGTGGTACCTCGAGGACTGGGCCAGGCACTTCCGGCAGACGATTGTGCTCGCGCCGTTCCTGACGCCCGAGCTGACGGAGCTCCAGCGCACGCAGTGCCACAACTGGGCGGGCAAGGTGCGCTTCCAGCCGGCGTGCGCGGGCCTGCTGCAGCAGCTGCCGGTGCACGCGCGGCAGACGTTCTCGCGGTTCGAGGCGGCGTCGGCCGAGCGCGACCCGGACGCCCGCTTCGCCTACTTCACGTCGGCCATTGTGCCGGCGCTGCTGCGCCGCGGCAAGGACGTCGCCGGCACGCTCCTCTTCGTGCCGTCGTACCTCGACTTTGTGCGCGTGCGCAACTACTTTGCCACGGCCGACGCGCTCGAGAGCCTGTCGTTTGGCAACATTTCCGAGTACGCCGACGCGACCGACGCCGCGCGCGCGCGCTCGCACTTTCTCAGCGGGCGCCACAAGGTGCTGCTCTACACGGAGAGGGCGCACCACTTCCGCCGGTACCGGCTGCGCGGCGTCAGGCGCGTCGTCATGTACGGCCTGCCGGAGAACCCGCTCTTCTACCGCGAGATTGCCGGTGACTACCTGGCCAAGAGCGAGGCGGAGATGCGGCTCGAGGCGGGCCAGGGCACGGTGCGCGTCATGTTCTCGCGGTACGACGTCATGAAGCTTGAGCGGATCGTCGGCAGCCAGAGGGTCGGCAAAATGATCCAGGAGAGGGGGGACACGTTTGACTTTGTATGAGAAGTGTCAGGCAGGGGGAGAGGAGCAAGAAAAAGTGGTGGACGAAATCTTTGTTCTGTCTTCTCTGCCTTCTCTGTCGTGGTACATTGTGGAATTGTACAGAATGGATAGATATAATACCCTACAGACCATGCCCGTCCTTGCACAGTCCGCTTAAAAAAAACACCCCCAAATTGTGTGTATAATCGTACAGCGCCGCATTTGATCGGGCGGCCCAGTTTCGACCCAGTTGAACATGGATCAATCCCGCCCTTATGTCTTCCCAGCGTCTCGACACCGTCCCACGCTCCCGTGCTCAACCACCATGTGGTCTGTTGCTTGGCCCCGTCCCTGGCCCAGTCCCAGCCTATTGCCAGCCTATTGCTTCGCGTCCAGTGTCGTCGTCGCCTTCTCGCCGTCTGTCCTGATCTTCTTCTCCGTCTCCCTCTGCTGCTGGCCCATGACCCACTTGAACTGGCTCACGAGCTTGTCGAGGGCCTTCTTGCCGCCCTCGCGATACCGCGTCACCTTGTCGACGTTCTTCTGGGTCACGTCGTTCATGGCCCAGCCCTCGTGCTGGCCGCGGGCGACGGCCTTGGCGGTCATGGTGAAGCGCAGGTCGCGGGGCCCGTCGACGAGCTCGAGGATGGCCGAGGGGGCCTGGTCGTAGGCGTTGCGGGGCTCGGTGCGCAGGACGCGGGTGTAGCCGCCGGGGCGCTCGGCGTAGCGTGTCTTGAGCTCGCCGAAGAGCTTGGGCAGGATCTCGTGGGGGGTCTGCGTCGTGTGAGGAGCGGTCAGGGCTGGCTTTCCCGCCACGGTGTGCGTGTTCTCAGGGGAAGGAAAAAAAAAAAGGAGACGTACGTAGAGGATGCCCTGGGCCTTGCGGCGCGTGGCCTCGTTGTCGCGCTTGGCGAGGGTGATGAGCTTCTCGGCGAGGCGCTGTGCTTCCTTGGCCTTGGGCCAGGTGGTCTGGATGTGTTCGTGCTTGACGAGGGACGTGACGAGGCCGCGGAGGAGGGCCTGTCGGGCGGCCGAGTGACGGCTGAGATGCCTGTACTTGACGGCACCGCCAGCCATGGTGGAGAGCTCGGTGGTGTTGGTGTTGGTGTCGGTGTCGGGGGACGATGTGCAAGCAGTGCAAAGAAGGATGTCGTCGGCTGGGCGTCGACGGGACGATGGCGATGGATGGAAATGACGAGCAATCGACGAGAGTCGGCCGGTTCGTCAGTGGGTGGTTTGGTGTGCTGAGGTCGTGGTGGTTCGGGAGCCGTGAATTTTTTGGTCTTGGCGCACCGGGTCGTCCCCGGTCGATCCACTCGGATTAAGTCGCTCTGGGGGGCTCCTGGCCAAGTACCTCGCAACGGATCGAGTGTGTCTCTGCCAGGAAACCACATGCGATTCCCATTCCCATCCCACGTCATTCCCTCACCCACCTCTTTCGACACCACGACAGGAAAAGCGTCCTGATTATCGTCAAGCGCAGCGCCGCTCGACATGTCAGCTTGAGCACCGCAGAAGGGGAAAAAATCCATCGCCAATTGACCTTCAACGACCCACCACCCAGGTCCTCTCGCCTCGGAACCCAACGCTTTGTCCACACACACCACCACAACCAACACAGCGAATACCGACCATGGGCGTCACCACTGGCCTCGTACGTTGAACCCCGGATCTCCCACGCAACGTCCATCTTCTATCATTGGCGGCGCTAACCACGGAGGAACACAAAAACAGACGGGCGGCGTCACGCTGACCCTGGGCCTCGCCTACCTCGCCGTACAGACGCACCAGCGCACGCGCGAGCACCAGTCGCAGCTCCTGCGTTCCCAGGCCCGCGTCCTCGACTCGTTCCTCGAGCCCGTCGTCCCCGCGCCGCCGCCGACCCGCCACGAGATCGAGGCCGCCAAGCGTGCCAACCTCGTCGACACGGCCAAGGACCGCTGGAACGCAGAGGTCGAGGGCGCCGTCCACTACCTGCAGCGCACCGACTGGGACGACGTCCGCGTGGGCCTCGAGGACGCCGCCTCGCGCGCCTGGCGCTCGGTCTTTGGCGACCCAGAACCCCAGATGGACGAGGCCAAGCGTCGGGCTGCCGCCGGCGGCCGCGAGCTCGCGCGAGAGGGCCAGGAGATTGCGCGCGAGGCCAAGGGGGCCTGGGAGCGTGCGCGCGAGAAGACGGCCGCCGCCGGTGAGGCGAGGGCCGAGGAGGCCAGGGTTGCTGCTGAGCAGGCACGCGTCGCTGCCGAGAGGCGGGCTGCCGAGCTCAAGGCTGTCGCGGACCGCAAGGCTGTCGAGTCCAAGGGCAAGGCTGAGCATGTCTTCGAGGCTGGCAAGAGGGAGGCCGGCCGACTGGTCGACAAGGTGAAGGAGGTTGTGGGCATGGCCGACGACAAGGCCGAGGAGGCCGCCAAGGCCATCAAGACGGATGCCGTGAACCTCGTCGAGACGGGCACGTCGACGCCTGTCGAGAGGGCGCTGCGGGAGAGGTACGAGACGAAGGCGCCTCTGACGAAGAGCGTGGCCGACGTTCTCGCCGACCGCTATCTGCCAACGGACGCCAAGGACTATTCGCACCTGCGGGGTCTCTGAGCAGAGCGGAAAAGGACCCGAGGCCCGCGCGCAGTGGAACAGCCTGAGAGCGAGAGTGTAGAACAGCCCAAGAGTTGAGGGTATCGAACGGCCTAAGAGTGGAGGATGTAGGAGGCCATGAACTGTACCACCTGATCACAATAGAGGCTCGCTGATGGAAGTCACGACTTCGCATAGCCAGCCAGTTTATTCTATTTGTTTCACGAGAGCGGACCTTGTTGTGATTTGCCCTGTCTTTTCCAGCCATCGCCCGTCGGATCACCGCTGGTGAAGAGCTTCATCGTCCACGCGCCCCTCCGATCAAGGAACCCCCACGAGAAGGATCTCCCTGAACCCCCTGAACCCCCCGAACCACGGCAGTGACGCTTCATATCCTGCCTGTGATGCGCCTTCCGTCGCTCTCGTGCTGCCCGAGTCCTGCCGTCTGCCAGGTGACACCCGCCGAGGCAGTTCTCGCAACGAGGTACTGCCCACATCGCCTCGTTCGAAGCCTTCTTGATCCTCCTCAACACAGCCATACCACTTCATCCCAACGACAGCCAACCCATTCTTCCCGCATTCGAAAAGGAATAGCAAAAAAGAAACGAACAAAAAAAAATACTACACACGCCATCACTACCAAACATTACAATGCCCCATCCACCCCCCGAAAAACCCCTGCCAGAACCCCCCCGCACCCGCGGCGTCCGCCTCCAGGCCCGTCTCGCCAGCCTCCTCGCACGCGTCACCAAGCCCAAACCCAACCCCGCCTCCAACGCAGACGGAGACGGCACCCCGCCACCGCCCGCCGACGACGGCCCGCCGCACCCCCTGCAGACGACGACCCTCTACCCGCCGGACCCGCCGGACCCCAAGCAGACGCGCAGCAGCGGCAGGAAGCTCGCCCGCTCCGACGCCGCGCGCCGCACGAGCGCCTTGGACGCCGCCTTGGCGTCGCTGCGGAGACGCGGCAGGAAGACGAGCGATGTCAGGCCCGGCTATTTCGACGCCGGCGGTGAGGAGCCGGCTGGGCCGGCGGCCGAGAGCGCGGAGGGGCTCGAGATGAATGTGGCCGGGTCGGCCATTCCGAGCATCCTCGAGGAACCAGAGCCGGCGGGTGCGCGAGCGGAGCTGACACGCCGACATGGGAACCAGGGCGAGGCACGGGGGCATGAGCATGCAGGGGAGGAAAAAGAAAAAGTCAAGGCTGCCGAACACTGAGCAAAGTCCATTCATTGGGGGGACAAGGCGATATGTGGGTGGACAGCATCGATCGAGGGGATGATGGGGCACCGGGAGAGTATGCTGCATGGCTCAGGGAATAGTTTCGTACAGTCCGAGGTCTCCCCGTCTGTTCGACAGCGAGGACCAATACAATCAATACAACAAAGAAAAAAAGCCGAGAGTACTACACGTAACGTATACATTTTGCTTTCCACCATCTTCCTACCCCGAGATCCAGTCCAGGCTACGGCCGGCAGTCCCCCATGCCGTCCCGTCCGTTCATCCAAACCGAGAGTGCGGACGCGTATCACTCGCTCGAGGCGACTCCGCCTGTCCAGCCCGATGCCGACAGCCCTGCTCAGACGAGACGCGCTCAGAGCCCAAAGACACCTAGATCAACCCCCGCTTCTTAGCCAACACGGCCGCCACCAGCGCCATGATCCACCGTAGCAACGCACCTTTCACCGTCTTGGCGCCGAACCCTGTGAGGAAACTGAACCAGTAGCCGAGTCCGCGGATCTGGTGGCCGCTGCGGTCAAAGTCGGGCTTGCCGGCGCTCATCGACTGCAGCCGCGCGAGTTCCTTGGGCGAGTAGGGCATGTAGCGGACGCGGAGGAACTTGTCGAGCCACGAGGGCACCTGGGCGACGCTGCGACGGTGCGTGAAGAGATCAAAGGACGCGCGGCCGCGGTAGCTGCCGTGTCCCGACTGGCCGACGCCTCCAAAGGGGACCGTCAGAATGGAGGCATGGGAGAAGACGTCGTTGATGGTGGCGCCGCCGGACGTCGTCCTGTCAAGAACTGCCGCTGGGTTAGTCTGGGTCGCGCACACACTGGCTGCAAGGGGCACCGCGCGAGGACGACGTACTCTTCTTGGTCTCCGCCTCGTTGCCAAAGGCAAAGAGGGCGAGCGGCGTGTGGCACAGGTCGTTGACCAACTCAATCGCGGCGTCGAGGCTGTCGTAGGGCAGGATGGCGAAGATGGGGCCGAACGACTCCTCGCGGACGACCGAATCGTGAGGCGAGTTGGCGAGCACGATGGTGGGCTCAATGAACAGCTGCGCCTCGTCCATGCCGCCACCAACGACAATCTCGCCCTCGGTGCTGTCGAGCATCTTCTTCATGCGGGCAAAGTGACGGGCGTTGACGATGCGGGACAGGTCAGGGCTGTTCTTGGCACCGCTGGGGAAGAAGGACTTGAAGGTCGACTTGAAGGCGGCGATGAGGTCCGGCACAACGGCACGGTCGGCGAGGATGTAGTTCTGGGAGAGGCAGACCTGGCCGGCGTTGAGCGTCTTGCCCCAGCCGAGGCGACGGGCGGCGAGCTTGATGTCGGCGTTGCGGGTGACAAAGGCGGGGTTGAGACCTCCGAGCTCGAGACACACGGGGGTCAGGGTCTCGGCGGCCTTCTTGGAGATGATCTTGCCGACGGCGGCGCCACCGGTATACATGATCTTGTCCCACTTGACCTCGAGCAGAGCCGTGGTCTCGTCCACGGCGCCGTTGACGACGGCGTAGGCAGAAGGGTCGAGGGAGGCCTCGACAATCTTCTTGAGGACCATGGCCGTGGCCGGGGCTCCCTCGGAGGGCTTGAGGACGGCGGTGCAGCCAGCAGCGACGGCGCCCAGCAGGGGAACGAGGGACAGCTGGGCCGGGAAGTTGTAGGCACCAATGACGAGGACCATGCCGAGAGGCTCCTTGCGCACGCGAGGCTTCATCATGATGAACGTCATGGGCACGTCGCCGACGGGCTCATCCTTGGTGAAGCGCTCCAGGTTCTTGATGAGATAGAGGCAGTCGTCCTTGATCCAGTTGATCTCGGACAGGAGGGCTTCGTGCTTGGACTTGCGCAGGTCCTGCCTCAGAGCATTGATGAGGGCCGGGATGTGGTCCTCAAAGGCCCAGTAGAACTTGCGCAGCTGGACGAGCCGCCATTGCACGTCCTTGGTCTTGTAGGAGCGGAAGGTGGCGCGAAGGGTGTCCGTCACGCGCGTGATGTCGTCCAACGAGGTGTTCTCGAAAGCGGGAATCTTCTGATCGACAGCGGCTGCCATGATGGGCAAATGCGAGACGATGTCCTTGTGTCAGGCAGAGATGGGTGGACGGGTAGAATGCACCGAGGGGTGATGTACGCAATGTGTGTCGCTTGAAGAAAGCAAAATGGGGGGTGATGGTGAGATCGAAGGGGTGAGATCGAAGGGGTGGAGGCGACGGACGGCACGATGAGACAGCTGGCGCAGGTAGCTCGTGCTTAAAGCCGATGAGGGTGCTGTCAGGCTGCTCCCCTACCTGCTCCCCTGCCTGCTCCCCTACCTTAACCTAGGTACCAAGACACGAAGGAGAAAAGGTCGCCAAGGTGGCTGCGGGGAAGCGAGCAGGGGGGAGCGAGCTCGTTGCCCGATGAAGGGAGAGGGGGGGGTGATACGGCATGGATGGTCTGGCAAATGAGCAGCACTGTCGCTGTATCAAGGCAGAAAGCTAAACCGATGAAGCGCATGTGAATGAGTCTGTTGAATGCAACGGCGCGGATCTCCCGGGCGCGAACCTCTCGGGCTGCCAGCAGGCAGACAACGACGCGCGCTGGTGTTGCGTTCTCCACGAGGTCAGTACCTCAGATAGCCGGATCATCTACCTACCTCCCTACCTAAGGTAAGGTGAGGTACCTAGGTGGTAGGTAGGTAGGTAGGTACCTAGGCAACTGGCAGGTAGGGAGCCAGCGGGCTGTACTTGGGTACCCCACCCACTCGACAGCGCCTGCAGTCCAGGTCGATACCTCGGCCCCGCATCAGCAGCAGCAGCAGGAGCAGGTGCTAGACCATGCGGCGCGTGCCCAATCGAGGCTGGACACCCCGTGACAAGGACCCCGGCGTCGCTCTGTCGACTCCGTCTCCGTTGGCATCTACCTCCTTTTGCGCCGACATGGTTCTGGCCGACCATGATCGAGACACCAGCTTAGCCGCCTATCGTTTTTGTCATAGCTCCCCTGACCCCCGACCCCCGACAGCCCTTGGCGGGCACCATGCGACGTGAACGAATGCCATGACATTGATCGTAGATATACACGACTGTTGTACAAAAGAGTCCCTGCGCCCCAAGGCCAGATGACTGAGCTCCCTCCACCCGCTCACCCACCCACCCACGACAGATAGACACTGTGGTGGTGTATGGTACAATCCTCCAGCGCTCTCTCCCGTCCCGTCTATCCCTAGTTTCTGCCCTGCTTCGTGGGCTTGGGCCCCGCTTGCCTCTGCGCGACCACCAACATCTCGGCCATGGCCTCTTTGCTCAGCGTCTGCTGTGCAACGATGGAAGGCCCGCCCAGCATCGCGTCGATCATCTTCTGCCCGTCCACTAGTTGTCCCTCGGCCTCCTTGCCGGCGTCCAGCTGCTTGGCCTGCGCCCGCAACGCCGCCAGCTCCTTCTTGCGGTCCGGCGTCAACCGCCACGCCTTGGGGAACTTGGGCTTGACCACCGGCTTGTAGTGTCGCGTATCCAGAGGAATGTCCTCGAATGTGTCCTTGGGGTCCTGTAGTCTGACGTTAATCCTCTGTTCGTGCCGCTTGCCTCTCGCCAGCGAATGCCTTACCTTGGCCGCAGCCACGAGCGTGTCCACCTGGTCCGCGAGGTATCGCTTGTTCTGCGCGGCGTGGTCGAAGCTCTCGCAGCTCATCTTGATCGTGTCCTTGCCCGGGTCGTACCGCGTCCCCGCCAGCTTCTTGAGCTTGTTCGCCTGCACCGGCGTCAAGCCCAGGTCGGCCGGCGAGAACTGGACGACCACCTTCTTCTCTGCCGGGTGGTTCTCGCCCATGTATGTCGTGTATCGGTATCGCAGCACCTGCTCCTTCGTCGGCGGCTCAAACGGCTTGGCGAGTTCTATTGTTTTCCCCCCCATGTTAGCACGCCACGCGTATGTCCCCCCTTCGCATCGCGGTCCCTTCTTACTCGATAGCAGGGGCATCTCCCAGGCGGCCACGCGGGCGTAGTGTCGGTGTTCCCTGATCTCGTCCAGCTTGCCGTGCGCCAGGGACGTGATGTCGTCTTCGTCAAACTCGGCGCCCGTATCCTCCGTCACCGTCTCCGGGTCGAGCTCGTCGTAGAAGAGCGACGAGCGCTGCGCCGGCTTCTGCCTGATCAGCTCCCTGTACTGCGCGTCAAAGGCCTGCTCCTTGCGAAGCTCGGGCTCCTCCGCCGACAGAAAGTCGTTCAGTGACGCCGGCGAGTCGGGGCCCTCGTCCTCCCTGATCGCCGCCTCCAGCGCCTTGAGCTGCTCTGGCGAGAGGTCCTTGAAGGCATCCTCGAGGTGCTCGTACGGGTTGGCCGAGCCCCGGTTGCGCCCGCCGCCGGGCGCCCACGTCGTCGCCGTCGTTGTGAGGCCGCGGCGTGGCGCCATTGAAAGGCCAGCCGTGGGTAGCAGTCGCGCGGCGGGCGCCTGGCGGCATGTTCGGAGACATAGCCGTACGGCGTATCCTGCTGCGGCCATTGTGGCGGTTGTGTTGATCGAATGTGGTGTTGGGTCGGTTGCAGGTGGCTTCCTCCTTGCGGTGTTCGCGAGGCTCCAAATTTTTTGGCGTGTTCAGGATGCCTGCACCGCCACATGCGCTAGTCAACCATTTCACAGTGTGTCAGCCACAGGCCTGGCCCCGTCCCTCGGGAGCTTCAACGACAGTTCGTCAATCTCTACAGCGGAGGTTCAAACGCAGCACAAATTGGATCAAGTTCTATCCTCAACCTAATGGAGCTTTTGGATTGACTTGCCCAGGCGATCCTTCCCCTCGCGTGGTGTCAGGTCCTGAAATTGCTCGCTTGATGTCCGCGAAGTATGCTGAGGAGGCACAGATCGAAGACGATTCCTGGCCAACTTCGCGCGAGCCTGGTTCATGTTGGGTTAGGAGAGCATAGCGATCAACCCCTTGACAGCATCCTTGCTTCGTTCTGTCTTGAGAATTCCAAACCACTCCTACCTACATCCCCAGGGCCCTCTCATTGCGAGTCGCTGGATAGCTCTCTCCTGCTGCCGCAGTGATTGCCTAGTACACATGCACCATGAGCTTGATATTTCTTGCAACCTGTTCTAGTCCCCTTGCCAAGTTCCCTTCTCGTGAACTTATCGACTCATCCAATACCATGGTTGGCCTTCGGACTGTCATAGTCCGACCTCAGCATCGGAGTCTAGAGCGTTCACTCGGCCCCGATGACACGTCCCGCTTCTTGCATGCGCTGACACCAGTGGCTCGACGGAGGGACACTTGCCATGCGTTGGTTGCCTGGTCATGCATGACATTTGACTGGGTGTTTGATTATTCCCTACCCAGAGCATCTGCCCTGAGAATGTAACATCAACGTGGCGCTGGCCGGAAACTGCTTTGGAAACTGCGCCGAACATCTTACGATCACGCAAGGTCGCCTGGAACAGTTCCCCATCGACTACATGCGCAATAGATGTCTAGTCGTTCAGCCGGGTCTACACTCAAATATATTTGCCACGAATCTCTTTGTACTGAGCTCTCCTTGTGGGTAGCTCATTGATACAGTTAACTGTCACTGCTCTCCATTCTTTCATATACTACGCTGTCTAGAAATCCCTATCTGTGCTTTTGAGTTGAGCATACACGACATATGTTAACAGATCCAATCATGGCTATCGATAACTCTACCTCGCCGTTGTGACCCAAGCGTTCCGCTGTGATCATTGTGGTCAAAGCTACTCAGGTCCATTACCTTTCAATGTCGATGCCATGGGACCGCCCGTTCACTTGCATCTGGCCGCTACATCCGGTTGTCGTCGTCCGGCCGCCACCTGGTCGTTTAGTCACCTGATGGCCTGGGTCCCCGTTAGTCCCCGTCATCGCTGTTGTTGTTGTCGATGTCGTCGCCGCCGTGGCCGTTGTTGTTATTCAGCAGGCACTATTGTCGGCCTTGACTCTTCTTGAGCTACTGATCTTCTACTCCGAGAAGGCACCCGGAATCCGCCGTTGGCTTCAACGTTCACCGTTTCAACTCCCATCTCTTACTTGGCTGATCAGCCTCGTCCTTTTCTCGACCTAAGTACCAACCACACGGCCACGACAGCAGGCAAAAAAATCATGGAGCCTAAAGCCCCCAATGATGGATCTCGCCCCATGTTCGTGAGCAAGCGTGTCATGGGAGCTCACGACTCCTTGGAGCAGGTCATCGTAACCGACAACCCCATCACTGCCAGCCGACCCCTCCCCGTTCCGGTCCGAGAAGCCCATGCTGTGGAAAGGCCCCGCACGCCGACTGGAAAGTCATCAATCCACTGGGAGGATGGCGTCGATCCGGTTGTCTTACCCCGTGCCTTCAAGACCCCTCGCGGCTACATGAGCCCTTTTGTCGACCAGAACGGCAGCCCCATCCAGCGCAGCCTCCGTCGTGCGATCCCCCCCGTGGAAAGTACCAGGGCCTCCCTGATCGAGGGGCCTCTCGCAGGCAACGATGTTCCTCCCAACTATGAGAGACTCTACCAAGAGCTCCGGGCTGAGAACCCGTACCCGAACCCTCAGTTCCGCCCCCTCGGCCGACCCCTCGGCCCTCGTCCCATGCACAAGCGCAGCGAGTACGACCGCAGCTTCAGCAGCCCCGATCTTGCTAGCGCCGCCGACCACAACGAGCCCAACGTCAGCTCTGCCGGTCCCAAGCTTCGGGGTAAGCGTTCCCACGATGCCATGCAGCGCACCAATACCATGGCTGGTCGCGATGCTGCTCGGGAGCGTGAAATCCGCGAAGCCCATCACAGAAAAGCCCTGGAGGAGGATGTCCATGACGGTGGTTCGTCCGGAGACGACAGCGACGGTGATTCGACTCCCAAGGCTTCCATCCTCAACAAACATTTGTACAACCAGAAGGTCGTCCTTGACTCCATGGACCTGGATAGGGTCCAGTAGTAGGCGGCATTCCACAGTCGCTTGTGACGACAGGTATGTCAAGAAACGTCCGACAAAACCACTCTCTCTGACCACTCGGCAGGAAGTTCTGATACACCATGGCTGGCAATAACACAGCCGCCTGTGCGGTGCATGTCTGCATCGCGGGCTAGGCTCACTCACCACTTGGCACAGGATACATCTGGGTGGAACAGCCGTAGAGGAGGGACAATCGAATCGAAGGCCGTGTGTAGGATAGAATCAAAGACCAGACAAGAGGATCAGACGAGAGAAATCGGCTGAAAGCTGCAATACAGGAAATGCCTTTTCAAGCAATGTTCTTGCTTTGTGACGCTTGTCTGATTAAGGTGAGGCCCGTGAACCTTACCTACCTAGGTACCTAAGGTACCTTACCCATTCTACTTCCTAGGTAGGTAGGCCGGTGGGCAACTACAGGTACCCGAGATTGAGCTATCTTATGCCATGGCAAGGGTATCCATCAATCGAGGCGAGGTGATATAGAGCAAACCGATCTTGTTCCCTCCTCTCTCGCCTTATCCAATATCGCAGTTTCTTTGAACAGCAGCGATAAGCGCCATCGCGACAATTGACCACATTCACGGACCTGGACTGAAAGCTGGCGCCCGCAAATGACATCCCACTCCGACCACACGCACCTGTAACCACAACCCCGCCTACAGGTTGTAGCCCATGCCAAAAGGCCCTGTCCAGCTCCACCGCCAACAACGCCAACCATTCCCGATACATCGACCCAAATCCAGGGAACGCCCTATAAACCATGTTTCCCGCTCCCCCCTCCTTCCACGACGCCCAGCCTAACCAGCCTCTTCCTCTCCCTAACCGCCAGGGACCCCAAACAGGCGCCGTGTCCGCCCAGCAACAAGCTCTCGCTCAAGCGCAGCTCTACCAGCAGCAGCAGCAGCAACAGCAGCAGCAGCAACAGCAGCAACAGCAACAGCAGCAGCAGCAACAACACCAACAAGCGCTTCTCCTCATGAACGGCGTCAACGGGGGAGGCAATGCGCCCAACGGCATCGGCGTGGCCACCCCGGCCGGCCAGCAGGCCGAACTCAACTACATCTATGGCCTCGTCGAAGAGCTGAGCAGGCAGCTTGCCGAGAACCGCCGCGCCACAGAAGAGATCGTGTCCGGCCTTGGTCGCGTGCGCAGCCGGGCCCGCATCCAGGGGCTGAGCAACGAGGAGCTCATCAACGTCGCCGCCGAGGACATCAACGGTGCGCTTTGCCTGCGCCTGTGGCCCTCGACCAGAAGAAGCAGCTTGCTGACCATCTCCCAGCCCAGGAACAAAACATCGACACGCTCATCTCCCTCCTCTCGGAATCGCTCGACAAGGCAAAGTACAGCCGCGACGCCAACGCCCAGCTCCTGACGCAGTACGCAACCGCCCTGGCGTCCATGCTCAAGCAGTTCCACGAGTACAAAGCCAAGCACGTCGCCGACGTGTCGTCATGGCACCGCTCCTACCGGTCGCAGCTCGCCGAGGCGCGCGCCGAGAACAGCAAGCTGCGTGAGCAAATCTGGGAGATGCAGGACCGCGCCGGCAAGGCCAACGGCCTGCTGCGCGAGTTTCGGCGAACCTACGACGAGGACGCCGAGCGGTGGGACCGCCGCGTCGGCGACACGGCGGCGCGTCAGGAGCTGCGCTTCTGGAAGCGCATGGCCATGCCCGACTTGCCCGACGATGACCCGTACTGGAGCGACGATGATGACATTGTCGACCCCGCCGAGAAGGAGCGTTTGCAGGACGTGGAGCGCAAAAACGAGCAGGATCAGCTCGCGGGAAGCCAGATGGAGACCGACGACGAGGGCCAGCAGATGCAGATGCATCACCTGCAGGGAGACAACGCCGGCGTAGGCGGCGTGGCCATGCAGCGCGATTCGGGCATCTCGGCGGGCATCCCGACGAACCCTTCGCGGCCTTCGAGCATTGCATCGAGCACGGGGTCTTCGGGGCAGTAGCGCCGCCAAGGACATTCATCACTTTTATCACTGCATGGAGCGCGGCGTTTTGGACTATCACTCATCAGGCGTACGACGTCTGTTCTAGGCATGTACAAAACTCAATACTATACCACTTGGGGGCCTCGAAGCATCCCAAGAACTCGAGCCCAGAAATTCTGTGCCAGCCATGTGCCCATTATGCCGGTGTCTCCTCTTCCTTGCTCTCTGGGAGACTTGTGGCCGGACTTTTTACAGCAAAGCTAGAAACGCCCAGGGCGAGCCATCACCCCTCTGGCCGTCGAGCTTGTCTTTACGCATCAGGGCCTAGATGCCTTGTCCAACATGCGAAATACGTGACCGACAGGCTTTGTGTGAGGGTTGTTAAGCACCAGGTATTTAACGTAGGCAAGTCTGTGCCTTGTTATGGTCATCGCAGAATTATCACAACTACCATGCTGTATGGAAGAGGTCAAGGCTATGTTCCTGTCTTTTGGGGGGGATCCAAGGACCAGCTGATGCTGGATGGTGTCTCCCGGCCTCCGGCGTAAGCAGAGCCTCTTTCAATCCGGATCAGACCCCCCTACGTCTATCATGGTCGGTTCGGATGAAGCCACCACAGGCAAGTCAGGTCGAGGCTCAGTGGCAACATAGTTTCGCCACCGACAAAGATTATTTAAAGCCACTCCGAACCTTGTAGGGAACAAACCTTCACCCTGTCACTCGTTGTCATCGTCAGATCTCCCCTTGCCTGGATGCTAACCGATGGTCATCCCATTGCTGCTGCTGTGAACTAGATGGCGTAACAATACTATTCATTGCAAGCGAAGAGAGGATACAGTTTCAGTTGCTCAAGTGTGCGAATACTGTGACGAGCAGTTTACCACAGAGCAGAAGCCTGGACGAGACGAGACACGCACTGGCCTCTGTGAGCAGTTGGTGCCTCGGAATGATGCCTGGCGATGAGGGTTTTCGTTGAGAATGCCTACTGGCGATGCCTCATTCCCGAGTCGTAGAGGAGGAGCGAGGAAGGTAACAAGGAAGGTAGCAAAGGAAAGGACGCCCCAAAGTCAGTCCTTCCGGAAATGATTTTCGGATCCGGCCTTATCTCACCACCTACTCTCTAGTTCAGTTACCTTGGGTACTTCCCCACAACACGAGAATCATGCCTCTTCGGCGCGTCACGATGCTTATCAGTGGACGGTGGCTATGGACAAGAAGAACACCCTGAGGCTGCTCGCTCGGCCGTGCATAACTGCCACCCGCTCCTCGAGCTACATATATCATTCCATTGCGGCCATCCGAGCATGTACTAACGGCCGTAGCTTGGAGTCTCGTCTCGCCCTTCTACTCCGTCGGCCTTTTTTTACGCCCAGAGTTTCCGTCTCTACACTATCCACAACATCAATACCCTAGAAGTCAGCACAACTCAGATCACACGTACCAAAACTGCACCATGGACGAATCTCAGAGCGCAGATCCTGGGCCGAGCCATGTGCAGGTCACAGAGAAGCCTCGCGCAGACAGCTCGGCATCAATGCCTTCAATGGGCAATCAGACGTCTCAAACGACCAACGACGGTACCGTCACCCTAGTAGGGCCACCCGCTCCGCAAAGCGAGGGTGACAAATTAAGGAGGAATATCAGCATTCGACACATGGTATTTATCGCCTTGGGAGGCTCTATCGGCGCCGGGCTCTTTGTCGGATCAGGTGGCGCGTTGCACGCTGGCGGTCCGCTCAGCTTGGTCCTGAGCTTCGCTATTGTCGGTGTTGGTGTGACTGTCACCATGGGAAGCTTGGGAGAGCTCGCGGGTATGTTCTCCGGCTTTCCTTACTGCCGCCATGAACTGACAGCGCCAGCTACGTACCCTGTGGCAGGCTCGTTTTACGAATACGCCAGGCGCTTCATCTCCGAGCCTTGGGGCTTCACCATGGGATGGAACTTTGTCTTCGCCTGGCTCATTATATTTCCCTTCGAGCTCAGTTGCATTGTCTCCCAAATCAGATTTTGGAACGAAACTGTATCGCCCGCTGTCATCATCGCGCCAATTCTGGCTGGGCTGATCGCCCTCTCGTTTGGAGGATCTCGATTTTACGGCGAGGTCGAACATGGCCTCGGGATTGCAAAGGTCAGCGCCTTGACGATCTTCATAGGAATGGCGATTGCAATCATGGCTGGGGCTGTCCCATCCGATGCGAGGTAAACAAAGCAATTTCGCCGTGAAGGAGGATTTCACTAACATATAACAGACACGGCACGGGCGTGACATTTTGGACGACACGCGACGTCATCGCAAACGGATTCCCTGGGTTCATGACCCTATTTCGTATCGCAGGCATGGCGTACGGAGGGACTGAGCTTCTCGGCATGACGGCCGCTGAGTGCAACAACCCTCGCCGAGCTCTTCCGCTCGCTACCAAGATTACCTTTTTCAGGATTGCCATCTTCTATGTTCTCACTCTCCTGTTCCTCGGCTTCGTCGTTGACTCCCAGGATCCGGGTCTCGCAAAGATTGGACATGGCGCCCAGGTCAGCCCTTTTACTCTGGCTGCGCAGCGAGCGGGCATCACAGTGCTGCCGGATCTATTCAACGTCTTCGTGGTATTGGCACTGCTTTCCATGGCCAACGCCAGCATCTATGCCTCTAGCCGCGCGCTGCAGGCTCTCTGCGAGCAGGGCATGGGACCTCGCTTTGCAGCTACCATCAAGTGGGGAGTCCCTATCTATGCTTTTGCTCTGGCCTTTACCATCGGCCTGACCGCCTTTGTCAACGTGGCACCGGGAGGCGCTGTTATATTCGACTGGCTGTTGAGTCTTTCTGGAGCCTGCAACTACTATACCTGGCTCTCTATCTGCGCCAGCCATATTCGCTTTCGCCGGGCGTGGCACACACAAGGCCACAGTCTCGACGAGCTCTTGTGGACCAGTCCTTTCGGCGTATGGGGCTCATGGATCGGCATTGCGATTTGCAGTACAGGTCTCCTCGCGAGCATCTTCACCTCCATTTACCCCCTGTACGGAATCCACAACGCACAAGACACTGTCCGTGACAATCTAGGCATCGCCATCCCGATGGTCGTGTTGGCCTCGTACTGCTCGTGGGAGAAGCTTCACCGCAAAAGGACACCAGTCGTGATGATCGCCCCTGCTGACATGGATCTGACGACGGGTTTGCGATGGAGGGGCTCCTACCTGGTGGATCTGGAGGGTGCGCCCCGCGAAGACGCACCAAAGTCTTCAACATGATAACTACATAGACAGCGTAGCTTGGTTCCAAACATGAAAGCAGTACTGTTGGAAAGACTGATGAAGATGTATGTGATCATGTTCTTCTGGAATAATTGTAAACCACTTTGCTGAAACACATCTGTCTCATGCGCTTTGGCAAAGAACACAACAAGAACCTCTTATATCCCTTCCACGAGCTCACGACATGTACTCAGTGCCTAGTCATGGAAGGAATATTCTTACCTCACAATCAGAATTGTTCCCAAGGGCTACAACATGCTACCATACATCAACACCATTTTCATTCTTTTCATCGCTATACCACAACAGTCTGTTGCCACACGCCTCGCGACAGGCATCCCAGAACGCCACCCGGGGTCTTTCTCAGTCACGAGACCCGATACCACCCAAATACACACTTGATACTACATGCCCCTTCCTGGGCCCCCAATCCCGTCGGCGTAGCCTGTCCAGACGCCAACGTCCCGTGGCGCAGCAATCGCAACTCAGTAGCCGCTCTGCTCCCGCCGGGACCCATCGTCGCCGTCCTTGCCGCGGCCCCCGGCCGCCTCGCCGGCCTCCTTGATGCCCTGTTCATCACCCCGCAGCTTGGCAAAGTAGGCCTTGATGTCCTCGGCGCCGATGGCCTGGCCGCTCTCGGCAAACTGCTTGAAGAAGGGCGTCAGCTGCTCCTTGAGGTGGTTGTAGGCCATGACGCCCTCGATGGCGCGCACGCGGTCGACGTTGCGCAGGGCGCTCTCGCCGCGCTCGAGGAGGCTGCCGCTGCCGTTGGTCGAGCCGCCGCCGTTGTCGGAGCCGCCGCCGTCGGAGAGCGGCGGCTCGTACGTCTCCTCCTCCTCGAGGAGCTGCGGGTGCGCGTTGAGCTTGCCGACGTAGCAGCTGGAGCAGCGGCATAGGTTCTCGCGGAAGGTCTCGGCGAAGAAGAGGGAGAAAGCCTCGGCCGGCGGCGCGGGCAGGGCGCTCCACTTGCATTCCGCGGCCGGCTCGGCGTTTGGCGCTGGAGCGGCGTGACTGGGCGCCTCGGGGGCGGGCTTGTCTGTGCTGTCTGGTGTGGGACCCAGCTCGCTCTTGGCGCGCTTGGATTGTGATTCGTCCTCGAGCTCGTCCTCCGCCTTGCGCTTGTTCGAGGTGCCGTTCGTCTCCTCCACGGACGGCCTCTCCGCCTTCTTCTCTTGATGAGCAAAGACGGCAGGGAGGAAACCCTTGGTGCCGGCGTACTTCCCGATCCAGGGGTGTGCCCCCACACACTTGTAGCAGAGGAAGCCTTCAAAGTCGTCTTCGGCAGGGAATCCGGGGGGCATTGGCGGATCTTCGTCCTCATCGTCCTCAGCCTCGGCCGAAGCCTCGTTGGCGGCAGGTGCAGCGCCATTGGGCCTCTCCTCAGCATCCTCTGTGATCGTTGGCAGTGAGCCACCCTCGGCCGCCTGGTCCCCTGGTTTGGCGATGCCGCCGCCCTTGGGTTCCTTGGTCTCCTTCATGGCCTCGAACCATGCGGGGCCCATGCCGACGAGACAGCCGGGGTGGTACCAATCCTCGCCGCAGCCGCCCGTCTCGGTGGTGCCGAGTCCGAGACACTGGAACATGGTGCCCTTTTGCTGGAACGGGTCGTAGTCGCATTCGCAGCCGCAGAACCTGTTGCGGAAGTTCTGGTTGTAGCGGTTGTTGACGTCGGGCTCCTCCGAGTGGACGCCGCCCTTGGTGTTGGTCGCCGGGTTGATGCGCAGGGAGCACGGGTTCGTCGTGGGCAGGCGCGTCGTGCCGCAGTCGCAGGTGAAGTTGCGCTTGGTGAAGATCTCGACGAGCGTGTGTTCGCCGTGGCACTGGACGGAGCAGGAGTAGCAGACGCCTGCTGGGGTGAAGGGGTCGGCGGGGTTCTTGGGGGCGGGCGTGCAGGTCAAGCAGGCGAAGACGCTCTGGCGAAGCGGACCGAGTACTTTGGTGCAGTTTTCGATGCTCTGTTGAGATGGGACCAGGTCAGCGTTGGCCCCCCCCCCATGAATGATGTGTGCATCACCCCATGAATGATGTGTGCATCAGCGGCATCGGTGACGTACATAGGGCAGAGCTTCGCGGGCGTCGGCCTCCAGCTGCATCTGCTCGCGGATAAATTCGGCTGCGGTCTGCGAGTCGGTCGACTTTTGCGATGAGAAGCTGTCGCTGCGCTTGTGACTGGAAACGCCATCGTTGGCCCTCGCAGTCGACGACACGACAGCTTCAGCTGGAGGGGGAGGGGGGTCCATCAGAGCGATGGTCGTAGGGAGACACGTTTTTTTTTTCTTTCGTAGGCGGGCAGCTGATTGATGAGAAGGAGATATGGGATGCCGAATCAGACAATCTCAGGTGCAAAGTCCCAAAACAGCAATTCGAATGACACTCGACATGGAAATGGAATGGACGTGGGCACGCAGCTTCGAGTAGCACTGAGGCTCCAGGTGATGGAAGTGACGGAGGGTACGTACCGGGGAGACACGGGAGCTTTGCAGAAGTACCTTAGCTCAGGTAGGTACTGTGACACGCGTTTCCACTTTACGCGTCAACCGAGACCAGTCTAGAGCCACTTAACGCGCTTTGCCCTTGACGCGTTGCACCTGAGACGCGACAGACCCTCATTTGGAGTTAAGGAGCGAGGAGCGGCCCCTTCCCCCCCCCCCATTCTTCTTAGCAGCCTTCACTTTGCATATCCATTTATCTCCCTGGCACAGACTCAACATCCCAACCCCCCCCTCCTCCATCACCCCGACAACCCATCCCACCTTTCCATCGTACCCATTGCGCCTATCTGAAGCCATCGTCACATCAAGCGCGAACGATGAGGTGAGTTTGACTGACTCTTTTCTGAAGACGAGCCCTCGCTTCGTCTGCTCTTCCTGCTCTTCCTGCTCTTCCTGCTCTTCCTGCTCTTCCTGCTCTTCCTGCTCACCGCCGCCCACAGTTCTCCCTTGCGCAACCACCCCAGTTCTGCCAACCGCGGCATGCCCGCGCGGTCCAGTCGCAAACGATCACGCACCAACGGCGACGATGGCTCCTCCGTCGGACTTGCCTCGAGCCCCATGGCTTCGTCTCCGCCCGCCTTCAACATTGCCCACGGAGGAGACGACGACGACGACATTGAAGAGGATGTAGAGATTGAAGACGACCTCGACGACATGGACGAGGCCGCAGAGGATGACGTCGACCTTTTCCGCGAGGGTTTCGAACAGGACTACCGGAGCAAGGAGGATGACAGATACGAAGGGATCGATATCGACGACGAGGGCGAGTACGACCAGATGGACCCGGCCACCAGGAGGCAGCTCGAAGCGCAGCTCGCGCGCCGCGACGGTGAGGTCGCCCGTCGACAGCGCATTCCCGCCGCGTTCCTGCCCGGCGAGGATGACGATGGCGATATCGACCTCACAGCACAGCCCCGTCGCCGGCGACACGCCTATGACGAGGACCCCGACGATGCGATGGACGAAGACATCATGGACGAGGAGCTCTCGCTCGAGGCTCTCCAGGACGTCAAGGCAGCGAGCCTGACCGACTGGGTGTCGCAGTCGTCCGTGCAGAGGACCATCAGGCGAGAGTTCAAGTCCTTCCTGACCGAGTACATCGACGAGAGCGGCTCGTCCGTCTACGGCAACCGGATCCGAACCCTGGGTGAGATCAACGCCGAGACGCTCGAGGTCTCGTATGACCACCTGTCCTCGTCCAAGGCCATTCTGGCGTACTTCTTGGCCAATGCGCCGGCCGAGATGCTCAAGCTCTTCGACGAGGTCGCCATGGATGTTGTCCTTCTCCACTACCCAGACTACGAGCGCATTCACGCCGAGATCCACGTGCGCATCTTCGACCTCCCTGTCCACTACACCCTGAGGCAACTGCGCCAGTCGCACCTCAACTGCCTCGTCCGTGTCAGTGGTGTCGTCACGCGCCGGACAGGCGTCTTTCCCCAGCTCAAATACGTCAAGTTCGACTGTACCAAGTGCGGCGTCACGCTGGGTCCTTTCCAGCAGGAGTCCAACGTCGAGGTCAAGATCTCGTACTGCCAGAGCTGCCAGTCCCGCGGCCCCTTCACCGTCAACTCGGAGAAGACGGTCTACCGCAACTACCAGAAGTTGACCCTGCAGGAGTCGCCCGGCACAGTGCCCGCCGGCCGTCTTCCCCGCACGAGGGAGGTCATTCTGCTGTGGGATCTCATCGACAAGGCCAAGCCCGGCGAGGAGATTGAGGTGACGGGCATTTACCGCAACAACTACGACGCACAGCTCAACAACCGAAACGGGTTCCCCGTCTTTGCCACCATTCTCGAAGCCAACAATGTCGTCAAGTCCCACGATCAACTGGCCGGTTTCCGCATGACGGAGGAGGACGAGGCGGCCATCCGCAAGCTGGCCCGCGACCCCGGCATCATCGACAAGATCGTCAACTCCATCGCCCCCAGTATCTACGGCCACACGGACATCAAGACAGCCGTGGCGCTGTCGCTGTTTGGCGGCGTTGCCAAGGTCGGCAAGGGCTCTCACCACGTGCGTGGCGACATCAACGTGCTACTCCTGGGCGACCCGGGCACGGCCAAGTCGCAGGTGCTCAAGTACGTGGAGAAGACTGCGCACAGGGCCGTCTTCGCGACGGGCCAGGGCGCCAGTGCCGTCGGTCTCACGGCCAGCGTGCGGCGCGACCCGCTGACGAGCGAGTGGACGCTCGAGGGCGGCGCGCTCGTGCTGGCGGACAGGGGCACGTGCCTCATTGACGAGTTTGACAAGATGAACGACCAGGACAGGACGTCGATTCACGAGGCCATGGAGCAGCAGACCATCTCCATCTCCAAGGCGGGTATTGTCACGACGCTCCAGGCGCGCTGCGGCATCATCGCCGCGGCGAACCCCATCGGCGGCCGCTACAACTCGACCATTCCCTTCTCGGCCAACGTCGAGCTCACCGAGCCCATCCTGTCCCGTTTCGATATCCTCTGCGTCGTCCGCGACACGGTCGAGCCCGAGGAGGATGAGCGGTTGGCGCGCTTCATCGTTGGCTCGCACAGCCGGAGCCACCCCAACCCAACGCTGCTCTCGCAAGACCAGGACCATGACTCGATGGACGTGGCCGCCGGCGACACGCAGCGATCCGAGGCGCAAAAGGCCAAGCTGGAGGCCGAGAAGCGGAGGAAGGAGAACGAGATTCCCCAGGAGCTGCTGCGGAAGTACATCCTCTACGCGCGCGACCGCCTGTCACCAAAACTCTACCACATGGACGAGGACAAGGTGGCCCGTCTGTTCGCCGACATGAGGCGCGAGTCTCTGGCCACGGGTGCTTATCCCATTACTGTGAGTTTTCTTTTGGCAATCCTGCCAACAAGGTCCTGTCGCGTTTTGAGACTAACAGTGGTCCCCTTAGGTCCGTCATCTCGAGGCCATCATCCGCATCAGTGAGGCCTTCTGCCGCATGCGACTGTCGGAGTACTGTTCCTCGCACGACATTGACCGCGCCATCGCCGTGACGGTCGAGAGCTTCGTCGGCAGCCAGAAGGTCAGCTGCAAGAAGGCTCTAGCAAGGGCGTTCGCCAAGTACACACTCGCGAGGCCGGGCGCCGGCACTCAGTCCCAACGCAGTACCGGAACGAGCCAGGCCTCGAGGCGGACGGGCACCGCTGCGGCATGAAGAAGAGGGCAGGGAAGGGACTAGGAGGGCGCTGGGGGGCCGGTGCATGACGACGTGACCACGGATGTCTTTGGGTGCAACGAAGAGATGTGAGAGACATGGCGCAATATTGCGAGCGACGTTGGAACAGGCGACCACTGGGAAAGGGGGTCAAGGGTACACAACAGGGACGGACGGCATGGGAGGGGGCGAGCGGCGGCGGCGGCGGCGGCGGAGGGTGGGTATTGGCGAACATTCATCAATGATATCACCTGTTTTTTTTTCTCTTCACTGCCTTGTCTCTCATCTTGCACTTGTTGAGCTGAGAGCACAGCCTTGCTTGACCTGGGGTCATGATTCCAGGCGGCCCACGAGCCGGTTTCCGTGTCGAACCTCTTTGTCCCCAAGTCCGCAGTAAGTCCCCAGTCCCATGCCATCGGTAAAGCGAGCTTCTCTCTTGATATATTTAGAGCCAGACGGCAGACGAAAGTAGCAACAGCACCAACGTGCAGCACCAGCAGCACCAGCACCAGCAGCACTGCCTGTCTCTCCCCCCATTTTGCCTCTGCTTCTGGTCCCTCTCCCGTTCCAGCAATTTCGAGTGCGCGCGGCCCCCAAACCGGGCCACCCACCCACCCACCTCCACAATGGTCGACCTGTTGGCCCGAAACGGGAGCGCCCTGCTTGGCGTGCATGCCGAGCACCAACCCGCGCCTCTCGTGGTTGGTAGCCTTCTCTCGGTTAGGCGTCAGCTTGTCTCTCTGCATGCGATAGTCCTTTTCCCTTCCTTTCCCTGCCCTTCTTCTCTTCGGTTCGTTTTCCTACCCTAGAGTCAGGCTGTCGAATTTTTGCGTCGGGGGGGAGGGGGAGGGGGCCATGAGCGAGAGGAGCACAGGAATATTGGCATGATCCCGAAAACCATCGCTCGCCCGTGTTTGGCTGCTCGCCTGTGGGATTTGAGTTCGTTCCTTTTAAATGGAGCATGTTCGCACCTTGTTCGGGAGCAGGGGAAGGGGGTTGGTGATCACAAACCTCAAGCTCACATCCCGTCACATGCTGCCCTGGGTCCAGAACCAGAAAAACGACCTCAAACAGTCCGTTGGTTGTCGGGCTGTTGGCCGTCTGCTGCGACCCCCTTCGACCTCCGCTCTTGCCGTGCCATCGCCTCATGCAAGGGTCCCGCTGGTCAATTCATATCGAAGACGAGGTGCCTCTCCGTCTTCCCCTACGTCCACGATAGTAGCGTGCCGGCCGCTCCCACTCCTCTGCAGGTCTGCGCTGCATGCCGCCAGACTCTTGCCCCGAGGGCGTTTTGAGACCCGTCCTTCACACAATATATCCCATCTTCATTCACTTGACCTTTAATTCTAATACTCTCTCGACGTGCCGTGGGGCCTACGATCCCAAATCGGAACCGCCTGGTTGACCCCTGCAGCGGACCTGCGGGTGAGCCCACACTCGTTTTCAGAGACGAAATACCAACCTCGTTGACTGAAGGTTGGTCAAAGAAGCAAAAAGCCCGACCGACTTTCAGCCTCGCCTTCCACATTCACAGCAGGCCAGCATTACCATAATTTGTAATTACCCGGTGTCGTGTACTCGTGGACAACCTCGAAGGCCTACGCACGGAGGAGGCATCATCATCACCGCCGCCCTGTGGACTTGCACAGAACGAAAGCCTACCTTGTCCAGGAGGTCATGGCCGACAGCAAATCGGGCCCCAGCCTGCGACCCGTGCCGGAAACGGACGAGGCCGAGACGACCCTGTTGTCTTCTCACGTCTCGCGCCGCGATGGCTACACGCGGATGCCATCGGATGGAGCCATCGACATCTCCAGCTTCGAACACCGCCTCTCTCCTTCCCCGGACCAGGGCCTTGGCATATCCTCCTTTTCCAGCACGCCGAGGAGGCCCATCGCGCGGGTCCCTGTCGGCTCCAAGATGAGCTCGCCCGTGTCACCGAGGTCCTACCACGGCCTCATGAGCTCGCCCCAGGAGACGCGGCATGACGAACGCCAGGCAAGGACACCAGACATGGGCGACTCGCCCATCTTGGACTCTCCGGTGGACTCTCCAAAGGGGACCAGGACATCGTCGCGTCTTCGCAAGTGGTTCTCCGGGACTTGGTCGAAAGCCGCGCCGCCCGCATACGACATGGCAGAGCAGCAGTCGCCCAACTTCAGCCGTCCCCCACCGCAGCGAGATGAAGAGACAGCGTTGCGGCTCGGTGATCGAGACGGTATGGGAGAGCATTCTTCCCATACAAGCCCGGCAGACGACGACGATGCGAACGAGGAGTGCGATAAGCCGCTCCATGAGAGATACCGTGAGTTGACCTGCCAAACCCGTTTCTCAGTCGCCTCAAACTGACAGACGTAGGCCAAGTGCCGAATTACTGCAGCTCGACAAAAGATGTCCGCAAAAGGCGCGTCAGCTGGCTCTCCGTATCCATCCTGACGCTGTCCGTGTATTCCACGGCACTGAGCTGCTTGTGGTTCATCATCGCCATCGTGCAGCCGCGCTGGGGCCGTGCCATCTCTACGAACGGCGGCATCGCTCCGGCCACTGCGTCGGTCGTGTGTACCCTGTTTGCCAAGACAATCGAAATGTCCTTCGTGACCGTATTCATCTCCTTCCTTGGACAAGTTCTCAGTCGTAGGGCGTTTGTGAAGAAGTCTAGAGGCATGACCTTGGCAGAGATGACCATGCGGAACTGGGTCATTGTGAGCCATCCCCCCCCTCCCCCCTTTTTCTTACGTGCAACGTGACCTCTGGCTGATGCTCGCAGCAACCCGGATCGCTCATCACCCACTGGGAAACTATCCCCTATGCCGGTGTTACGTTCCTCGGCGCCATATCTCTTGCGGCGACTGTCGCGGCCACCTTCTACACCACAGCCTCCGAGGCCATGATCACCCCAAAGATCAAATTTGGTGGTTGGGAACACAAGGTCCTGCAAGGACACGTTCGGTCACAATATGCTAATCCTTTGTATGTGAATACGGTGTGCGCGACCCCTCTGCGCGAAAACGATCCCGCAGAGGCAGGCGGCTCGTGTCTCGACGTCCAGTATTCTGGTCAATGTGAGTGTAGCATCGTTTGTTGCTGGACGTACCCGAATGCTCACGTAGCCAGCCTATCGCAACCTACTCTCTTTCATGCGTACCTGGGACGAAATCTATGCCAATGGCACCAGCATGGAGGACAAGCTGAGCGACAGACCAGTCGGCACCACACTCCTGTATGACAACACCACAATGACTTCTGCATGGATTGAATCCGAGTTTGGCGACCCAGCAGCCAGCTTTGAGGACCATGGGAGGATCATCAACAACGTCACGCTCGCCATGCCTCACCCGGGTAAGCTCCCCGTCCATGTCACTGTCCTGGTCTGACCGGTGGACTTCTCAGGCGTCTATGAAGCAGCCATTAACCCGGTCAATGCCATTCTGCAACCAGATGATCTCTCTGATGTCGGTGAATATACCATACGGGCAAGTGTTGTGTCGCCCTCTGTCAACGTACTCTGTGTCAATATGGAGAAGAAGGAGCTTGCGCCGTTGATCTATACGGCGTGGCCCAATGCCGACACCAGCCCCACGGGTGTGGGCGACCAACTCATCGGAAGCGACAACTGGCGGGATGACGTGCCCAATATGGCCAAAAATGAGTGGCTGAACCGCACCGTGGTAGACGAGATATTCAAATGGGGACCGGAGTACAAGCGTCGGCCACCAGTATTCCAGCTCGTGAGCCGCCCTCTTCACACGCTGTTGAGGACTTCATGCGCTGACTTTTCACAGTACCCGGCCGACTTCAACATGGTCGCCAACGCAACGCACGCGGCGCCAGCCTCAGAATGGGACCAGCCAGCGAGAGATGCTCTGTACCTTCTCGCCAAATCGAGTGCTCTCGAGAGTTACACACTTTGTGAGCTGCGGTCGTGGGTCTCGCCCTGGTGCTCCACCCATTTCAGCATCTCGGGTATTGCTGGCGCACACTTGAAGGCGCACTGCGAGGACAAGGAGGACCCCGACAGCTACGTGAAGTCATATTCGGACATCACATGGTCGCTGGCCAACAGGGACTGGGCGGTACGTGACAAGGCTAGCTCTCTGCACTCCGATCAGCTTTCTGACTTGAGCCACAGAACGTCGCAGATCAGTGGCGCCTCTCGATGGATCTCAACGGCGGGACGTACAACAACAACGCTTCCAACGCCCGCATACTGACGCAGCTGGTACTTGGCCAACATAAGCTCAACCCGCTGATGCCATCCATCGCAGAGGCACTTGCCGTGCTGTCTTCGTCTACGCTCACCATTGCGTCTCTCTCGACACCCTTCGTGCATTACTGGGAGTACCCCAAGTCCATTCTCGCGTCACCAGGGGCGCCTCAACTTTTTAATGCGTCATTGCGAACTCAGGAGTATACTTCATCGCATACGTTCGCATGGCATAACATTTTCTACCTCGTGCTGTTCTTCGTGTTTGCCATCAACGTCTTTTGTTTGGGGTATCTGCTGGCACGGTCGGGGCTCGTAACGGATTACACGGAGCCGCAGAATCTCTTTGCACTGGCGGTCAACTCACCGCCGAGCACACAGTTGGGCGGAGACTGTGGCGGAGGGCCGGGAAGCCGAGCGCTTGTGGTGCCGTGGCGCGTGGGTTACGCACGGAGCGAGAACCACTATTTCTTTGAGGAGGCGAGCGATCGTCCGTTCAAGGGCAAATGGTCGCGACCCCACGCGAGGAGCAGTGAGACCCTAGAAGGTGAGACGGAAGGAGAAGTGGAAGGGCCAGGGGCGAGGAGCAGTTACAAGCGATTGAGCACAAGTCGGATGTGGTTGTAGTCTTGATATTAGGGTGCTTCAGAAGGTTTGTACGTATCTTGATTTGCAGGCCCCCACAGCTGAAAGCATTGTTTTGGTCAAACACTTGAGAAATGGAAAAACAAGCTTGGCTTGTTCCATCCCGCGTTTGTCTGAGGCAGACAGGGGTAGTAGCCGGCCGGACCTGGGGCGCGAATCACGATCGTCAGGACCAGCGTCTGACCTTTCTGGTCCTCGAGTCAAGGAGCTCTGTCTGTCTTCCTACCAGAGGGAGGTGGCTACGACGTCGGACGAGGCGACAAAAGAGCGCGCCAGTGACCAATGTTCCAAGACGGAATTGGCATGGAATCGGCACCGATGGCCAGCTAGAGACACACTGTGGTACCTGCATGACTCGGCCGGATTTGAAAGTCACGGCGTCAGTCCGTCTGTTGTTTCCATTGCAGGGGCCGGGTTGAGTCGGGTTGGCTGGCCCCAGCTGGATCGCTTTGTGAAAGCGAGTCTGTGCCTTGTCTCCGAGGAAACACACCGGTGCCCGGGAGGGTACGGCACTGACAGGAACCAGGCTGGTGCAGGGTGGTCGGCCGGGGACGATCGCCATGTCCCAGTGCGAGCAAATGAGCATGGCACAAAACGGCCAGAAATCCGCGCAAGAAACCGGGGCAGGACTAATCACGGCGCGGCCGACAGGGTTGTTTCGATGGGCATCGTGCGGGAGAGTGAGCGGTGGGTGCGGCTTGGGGGGTGGTGGGCGATTCTGGAGAGGATCGGGCTATTCGGCAGGTGCAGTGGCAGTCAGCACGTTGTACCAGGCCAGAGCTGTCGGGACCAGGGCAGCTTGGGGTAATTCGCGCAGTCGGAGGTACAAAAGCTGTGTGTGTGTGTGTGTGTATGTGTGCATGTCGGATGTGCTCAAAGTATTAATGGATGGATGCGCGGATAGATGGATGGATGGAATAATGCAATGGCGAATGGACGGGGG
Organism: Verticillium nonalfalfae; assembly: GCF_003724135.2. NCBI lineage: Eukaryota > Fungi > Ascomycota > Sordariomycetes > Glomerellales > Plectosphaerellaceae > Verticillium > Verticillium nonalfalfae. The sequence continues at coordinate 47,505 of NW_021167289.1, forward strand.
GTGGGCTTGTCGAGGATGGAGATGGAGATGGAGATGGAATGGGTCGGCTGTAATGAGTGACACTGCAAAACAACGCAGTGAGGTAAACAGGGCGATAGTGGTGACACTGGCATCAGGTAAGATGGACTGGCGAAGCACCGACCTTCCATGCCTGCGAGCCAATCGACGTCCCTGCATGTCATCCAAGCCGCTGCGGGTTTGCCCAGTGCCCTCCCCACACTGAAGTATCGGGTACCTTGCCGCGCTGGGGCCTTTAGACTTGTTTGACCGGGAAGGTACAGGGGCCGGTGGTCGACAGGCGCGACCGACGGGCAAAGCAGGCACGGTATAGGCGCAGACTGGGCGGGCAGGAGAGTGCGGGAGAAAGAAAAAAAAAAGACCCTCAGGGAGAAAGCCCAGGACGCACTGCCCAGACCTCGCTGTCGCACCTGCCGCCTTGCCGGCTAGCTGGACAAGCTTTTCGCAGGCCCCATACTGTTCTTGGCTTAGCTTTCGAGCTCTTCTCCGAGAGACCCCATTCTGCGCCCCCAATGAGCCCCCCCCGTCCAGTGGGTGCGGGCGGGCATTCGCACTGGAAAGCGAGATCCAATGTACCAAGTAATACCAACGACCTGAGTAGATAACCTGGCTACCTAGGTAGGTAGGTAGGTAGGTAGGTACGGTACCTTACTTACCTACAGTGGGTGTGCACGGCAACAGACAAGCGCGACAGGCAGGACGGCACACCCCATTCTCGGTGGTCTGAAATACCTCGTGGTCACCCGTCCGCTTTCGACCGCTGATAATCCTGCTTGCTCCCTCCCCTTCTTCTTCCTTTTCCCTTTCTTCCTCCTTCAGCTCCCAATTCCCTCCCGGCAGCATCTTCACTCTCCGTTCACGTTAGTATTTCCCCTCCCCTCAACTTGGTGCATCAGCGTCTTGTGCCAATCGTTTTTTTTGGTGCTATTCCACGCTGCATCATCCCTGCGTTGTTGGCGCTTGGCTAATCGTCTTGTTGCAGAAACCCCAGCTTTCGACTCTTGTCGTCGTTGTCGCACGAGCACCATCTACCCAAGGTAAATTGATCCTCAATCCCCTTGTTTTCGAAGTTCCTTTGCTGCATCGCATTCGCTACACCCCAATTGTGGCCAATTGGTCGCTCTCTGCATCGAGGGAAGCTCTGGGCTACAACAGACGCCAAGTTTTCTGCTATCCGACGGTCTCGTCTCGCGCGATGGGCTTGGCGGGCGCCGTCTGCAGCTCCAGGCCCCGGGCCATTCAATACGGACACCAACTGGTGGTCCGGCACCAGCCCCAGGCCTGGAAGCTCGGAGACCCGTGTTTTCGCGCTCTCTGTTGTTTAAAAGCCTCACACAGCAACCATTGCTTTCGCCTTTTCCCACCCTTCGTCTCTTATTCAATCAGGCCGATTCAGCGTTCTGAGTCTTTGTCGTGCCTTGGCGCATTCTTTGACCCGGGCCTTCTCGCTAACGAATCCCTCTCAGTTCATCTCATCTCCACTCCCCCACCACCGCCAACATGCCTGCCGTCAACACCCTCGTCGCTCGCGACGCCCTCAACCAGCTCGCCAAGCGCAACTGGCCCAAGCAGGAGCCCGGTCTGATGGCCGTCTTCGTCATTTGCGGCCTCGTCGCCATTGTCCTCATCGGCATCTACTTCTTCAAGTGGAACAACAAGAGGAAAGCCAGGGCCCAGACCCAGCAGATCTAGAGAACTAGCGCCGGGGACGCACCCCAGGCAGCGGCCGGGGCCTACGCCTTACCGCTTCGACGGGAATCAACAATTCTCGACAACCAAGCCAACGCTGATGGACAATTGATTTCGGACGGGATTTCTTGCTCACGAGGGTCATGAGGCGTTGGAAAGGCGGCGGGGGTCTCTTTCGGACGCGTCACCGCACTTGACCGTCGTGCATGATCCGCCATCTTGGGCAACCCTGAGCGGGGCGTGTGCACTCGTTGGCAGCGGTCGTTGGGCCTTGGGTCGAAGTGTAGACGGAGGGCGTTGGGGGGAGCCATGTCACACCATTACTTTTGTACAAACGCGCGCATCCATCCATCCAGTACTATCTGGTCTGGACATCTTTCGCGGAGCAGCGTTCCGTCTCGGTGCTTTGCGTCGGTAGCCAGATCAACTCTTAATGACACGATACCACTTAAAGCTACATTTGTTGTACCATAATCCATTGGCTCAATTGACGTGAAAAGAAACAAAATCTGACCCTACAATGACACACTGTCGCCAGACTCCAGATTCATGTCCACTCATGAGCCGCGACACCTTTCTCCGATATTGAATACATAATACACGGCTCCCTCGTCCGTGACCTATATGACGAAGCTTCTCGGTTTTCAGCCGTAAGACAAAACAGACAATCCCGTGCTCAACAAGCTGCACTCACCCCGAAAAGGCGCCGCCTGCCTCAAAGTACATCGTATCTCAGCACACAGGGTCTCGCAGCAAGCAGGACCTCCAGTCATCGACATGGTCCCCCCCCCCCCCTCCCCCTCAAACGAGGCCCCACGCGATCAACAACGGCATGGCAACATAGAGAAACACCATGGCCACAACAGCAGGCACGACGGGAGGCGTGTGCTCAGCGGCGCAGCCGATCAAGGCGATGACGAAACCGAGGGGCCGCACGACGAGAAGGCGCGGCAGCGCCGCGGGCCAGCGTAGCAGCACCAGCCAGCGGCGGCGGTGGTCGTCGTCGTGTTCGCTGCGGCCCACGTCGGCCGCGAGCTGGCTCTCGAGGCGGGCGTTGATGTCGTGCGGGCTGATGAGGCGGTTGACGGAGGCGGAGAAGGAGCTGGCGCGCGAGCGGCCCTCTGGGTCGGTGGCGACGCCGAGACGGGATCCGCCGGGGGACGGCGAGGGGGGGATCTCGCAGGTGCGGCCTTTGGCGCGGTTGTAGGCTTTTTGGTGTTTCGTGTTAGTGTGACGTGCGGCGCTCTCTCATCTCATGATTCCTTCGGGGGGCAGAGGGTGGGGTGTGCATGTGGAAGGGTGAAGGGTGTGTGACAGGGGTGTGGAAGCAGCAGGAGCGAACAGCATGAGGAAGCGGCAGGAGAAGGCACAGCAACTGAAGATTGAGTACCAACGTCATTGCGTCATTCCGTGATGTTCTGGATGGATGTCTTTGATGTCTTGCTGGATCAGGGTGGGAATCTGTTTCCTTACGCATTCTGCCTGTTGTTTTGGGGCGTGCACGCGCCGTGCCAGGGTAACAGGATCCTCAGCTACAGATACAGTTCGTAGGTAGGGTAGCTACAGGTAAGTCCTGGTCCGACGTCCACAGGGGAACCCTCAAGGCGGCAGCATCGGCGGTGCGTCGTCTTGGGTTGTCAGTGACGGGCTCGATGCGCTCCCTTCGTCAGGGGGTGCGAGGCACACGTCTTGAGCTCGCAGATGGCGGTGCGACGAGACAAGTGATGTGGTGAGCTGGCAGGCAGGTTGATGAGAGGGAGGGAGAGGTCGGAATGCGGTTGACCCAGTCTGAGCTGCCAAGTCGGGCGGGCCAAAGTCTGCCAGTTCAGTCCCTTGGCTTTCGTTGTCAATAGGAGAAGAGCCAGGAGCCAGGACCGGGAGTGGGAACAAGTGCTGTTTTCAGTTTCCCTAAGGCTTCCGGGGGCGCTGCCGTCTTGCGACGAGCACAAGCCCATTCATCTCACTGATGCCGGGTGGGGGACACGACAGACGGGACATGGTCAACTGGCTCGTTGCTGCGCCTTGCACATTTGCCTCCAATGCGTTGGAAGCATCAAATTAAAGTTCTGGTGTTCGAGACAGGTGCATCACCAGGCCTGCCAAGCACAGCCCTGTCGAGAAGCGCTGCTGGCTGGGGACCTCTACCTACCTAGCGGGGAACAGCCTGTCTGCCCACCCTAGGTAGATACCTACCTACCTATCACGAGCTTGTTCCCCCTTTGTCGTGGCCCATGGGCAGCCTGGGGGCCCAATTCACGCCGACAGACAACCCACCGTCTGCTCCAGTCCATCGCGGCATGAGGGACCGACACAACACCTCCGAATCCGCGCAGGCCGGAGTTCCGTCCTATCATTCGGCTGACTGTGCCGTGGAACAGCTACGTCAGGCCCCAACTGGGTGAACCACATAAAAAAAGAAGGACGCGGGCTTTTCGCAGCAACAATGTCGACCTGAGAAAACAGCAAATACATCCATACATCATGGCGACCATGTCCTTCTTCGAACAGCTGCAACGCGTTCACCGCCACAATGTCACGACGCTGCGCCAATCCCCAGTGGCCGAGATCTCAGGCGCCTTGGGAGATCTCGGCACCCTGCTGCCCTTGATGATCGCGCTCGCCATCCAGGAGGACATTTGCCTGGACAGCACCCTGGTCTTCTCGGGACTCTTTAACGTGGCCACTGGTGTCATATTCGGCATCCCGCTCCCTGTTCAACCTATGAAGGTGCCTTGCCCTCCCATCATGGAAATTCTGACTCATTGACTATTGAAATTAACCACGTGCTCCGCCTCCAGGCCATCGCCGCTGCAGCCATTGCCCGACCGAACACCGGTTTTGAGGATGTGATCTATGCAGGGCAATGGGTTGGCCTCGCCGTTCTCTTGATGAGCTTGACCGGCTTCCTCCAGCGATTCAGCGCCGCGGTGCCCATACCCATAGTCAAGGGCATTCAGTTGGGCGCCGGTCTCTCTCTTGTCATGGCAGCTGGCTCCAAAATTGCGGGTTCCCATGACAGAACCCCTCTTCTGGATTATGCCGCCTTCGTGGCGCTCGTCGCTACACAGACTATGCCGCGATTTCCATACGCCCTGTGTATGTTCGTGCTGTGCGTCGCAATGGCCCTGGCTTCGGTCGTCCATTCGGGGGGCTGGGCAGCTTTGCCAGGTCTGCGACTCTGGGAACCTCGTTACGTTCTCGGGTTTTATGATCCTACCAGGTCAACAGAGGCCATGGCCATGGCCCTCGGCCAACTGCCCTTGACCACCCTCAACTCGGTTATTGCCGTCAGCGCTCTCGCGACCGATCTGCTGCCGAATATGCCTACACCTTCCGTCACGTCCATGGGCATAAGCGTGGGTCTCATGAATCTGACGGGCAGCTGGTTTGGGGCCATGCCTGTCTGTCACGGCGCTGGTGGACTAGCAGCTCAATACAGATTCGGGGCCCGCAGCGGTGCCAGCGTCGTCATGCTAGGTCTGTTCAAGCTGTTACTCGGACTCTTCTTCGGCCGCAGTCTCATCAACCTGCTGGCTGAGTACCCTCAGAGTCTTCTTGGCATCATGGTCATCGCAGCTGGGCTGGAGCTTGTCAAGGTCGGGTATTCGCTCAATCATGGGGCGCCGGATCTCTGGGAGAACTCGATACAGCAATCTCAAGAAGGACCGACTGTGGTGAGAAGGCATCGCGACATCACAGATGAGGAGAGAACGGAGAGATGGACAGTCATGATGATGACTACAGCGGGCATAATAGCGTTTCGCAATGATGCCATTGGTTTTGTAATGGGTCTCGTATGCCACATGGCGTATCGGGTGGCGGAAAGGCTACCGCGATGGTATCATGCCAGGCGATCCAGTCTCTTCTCTGGTGCAGGAGAGCATACCCCTTTGCTCAGATAAAAATATAGTCTCTGGTTGCAGGGTCGTCCGTCACGCTGGGGTTCCAAGGTGCTAAGGAGGAAGTCCAAGAAGAAAAAAACTGGTCGAAGTGCTAGTTGGGCTCTTTTTCCCTAGACCCATTTCTCTGACAAGCATTCCGTTGTCTGTGATGCAGTGCCAATTTTTTTCTTTGGGAGAGACGTAGACGGGGAAGGCTGAGGACAGGAAGTACCTACAACAGTGCCAGATCAATCAAAGCGGGCAAGCGCATCCAAGTGTCAGCGCTGCAGGAGCCTCGGCACAACCCGCACCTTACCCTGGAGGAAGCAATGGGCTGCTACGGCGTCAATGTCTGAGGTGCCTGTCTCGTGCTGGCTCCTTACACCTTCCACACCGAAGGTACCCCTTGATCGAGATAGATAGGCGGGCAGGTGAGGCAAGTCTCGCTGGCGAGGAAAGAGGTACCCAACCAAGGGTGTTGACCAGTCGCGCGGGGAAAGAGGAGCCCATCGGTGAGGGAAAGCGCTATCTGACCAATCACAAGGCGCGCCGACCCCATCGACCCTGTCGTCCTCTAAGGTGAGCCCATCACAAGGCAGAGACCAAAGGGCGACTGGCTCTGGCGCCCAATTTTTTTGGGAACCTTCCCTTCCGCATCGTATCCCGGCCGAGCGCATCACGACGCAGTCCCGTCGCATCTGACCAAACGCCCTTGTTGGCTCGCAGAAGACGAAGGAGCTGGTCTGTTGCCGTCCGCGCAGAGCAGCGATGACTTCGTCCCAAGCCGGCCAAAGCGGCCAGGCGCCCGAGCTACCGATGCCCATCCCGACGACACCACCGCCAAAGTCCAAGCCCGTCACGCCAATGCCTGCGACTGCTGCGCCAGCGACACCCACCGCCGCCGCGACGACAACGACTACTCCACCACCGCCTCTACCGAGCGATCAACCGTCGGCAACCGTACCCGCTGGTTCATTCGCGGCGTCCGACATGGCTTCTGTCGACGTCTCGGTGCCCACGGCTGGCCATCCCATGGACAGCCTTGTCGAGGGGGTCACCTCCGAATCCCTCGACACCGATATGCCTGATGCCCAGCCATCACTGGACCAGCAACAGACGCAACAACAGAACAGCCAAGGCCTCCAGAACAATCGCCATCGATCACAATCTCACACCCGTTCCTCCAACCTCAGCCCCTTCGATGTCCCCTTCCCGCGCACGCCCATCTCCGCCCTTGATGCCAACGCGTACATGGCCATGGCCCTCGCGCAAATGGCCGGCGATTCAATGATGCAGCATCAGATGGCCCAGCCACCCTCGACAGTCACCCCGGCTCAGGTCACACTCCCCAGCAATCTCACCAACGGCGCCGACGGCGTGACCGCCAGGGCTAGTAACCTGCCGGATGCCGGCGAAGGCCTCGAATCCTTCGCACGAATAGAATTCGCCGACAGTGTCTTCCAGATGACGACTTACGCCGTCATAATCGGACGCGACCAACGTGCCCTCGAGCAAGCCAGGAGAGATGAGCGGCGCGCCGAAGAACACAGGCGGAGGGCGGCGGAGAACGAACGGCTAGGCCTGCCTCCACCATCACCCGTAAGGCATGACAGAGGCAAATTCAGCAAATCCTACGTCAGTGAGGAAGGTGGTATGCTGGGACCTGAGTCCGATAGTGACGAGACTGGTCGGCCCAAGAAACGACGAAAGACCAGCACCAATGACGAGCCGGAGCACCAAGAGGCGGATCAATCGCAGGAGAACTTGATTTCAAATCGCCAGTACATCTCGCATACTCCTGGTGCTGCTGCTGTCGACCTTGCATCATTACGACCGTCTCCCTACCACGTGCCCATCATTGGCATTCACTCTCCAGGACCCGACATCGCCAGCAAAACAAAGGCAATCTCCAGGGAGCATGTTCGCATCCAGTTCAATCAGAAAGAAAGTGTTTTTGAAGCAATACCGCTACACAAGAACGGCTTCTTCGTCGGAGACGTCCTGCACAAAGAAGGCACAGTCGTCCTCCGAAGTGGCGATACTCTTCAGATCAAAGACGTCGACTTTCGCTTCCTTATCAACGGCGTTCCTGAGGGCAAGACCGGCGCGGAAGAAGAGGTTGAAGAGGAACGCATGAAGAAGAAGCGATACTCTGAAGGCGGCAAAGAGATGAGCTTTGAGTTTGAGGCATCACATGGAAACGGCCAGCTGCAAGACACAAGTGACTCGTCATCCGTCCTCAGCCCTCCCGCACCATCCGATGACGAGGATTCCGAGGCCGAGGCGGGCGATGCAAGACCGCCCAAATCCGCGGTCGACACGACAGCTGAGGTCGATTTGGAGGCGATGGATGCCGATGCAGACGCAGATGCAGATGCCGATATGGACGCCCCTGCTGAGCCGGAACATGTACAAGTGAAGGGCGAGCTCGGGATGGACCCTCAGCCGGAGATGTTGCTCCCACCGATACCAAAGAAGCGCGGCCCTGGCCGTCCGCCAAAGAATGGCATCATGTCTAAGAGAGAACAGCGACTTCTCAAGAAGCAAGCACAGGAGATGGCAAGAAAGACACTGCCACAGCCTCCACCTGGCGAGCCACCGATCAAGCGAAAGGTCGGGAGACCTAGGAAGCATCCTTTGCCTGAAGATGGCGGCGACCGTCCTGAGAAGCGCAAGTACAAGCCAAGGAAACCCAAAGAAGAAGGAGGGGAAGGGTCCGATGCAGAGAGACGTGCCAAGGAGAAGAAGGACAAGAAAGTGCGGCCCAAGTCACCCCCCCTTGAGCTCAAGATTGAGGATTACACAGAGGAACAGCTGCAGAAGCCCAACAAGAATTACGGCGTTCTCATCGACGAGACGTTGACAGCTGCCCACGCCGAGGGCCGTGCCGAGGGTCTTACGCTGAAGCAGATCTATAAGCGCATTACGCTCAAATATCCCTGGTTCTACTTCCATACCGAAACCAAGGGCTGGGAGTCCAGCGTGCGACACAACCTAATTGGGAACGAGGCTTTCAAGAAAGACGATACGACAGGCCTCTGGTCAAGAGTTCCAGGGGTCGAGCTTGATGCCGGCAAGAAGCGTAAGGCTACCTCGCCCGACCGCACCCTCGCGCCCGGCTACGGGCCGTACGCGCACCCAATGTACCCACCATATACAGCGGCAGCTCCTCATATGGCGCCGGCAGCGCCTGGAGCACCAACATATCAGCATCAACCCCAAGCCTATCACCCTCAAACTTACAATGCCCAACAACCACAACCCGCCAGGCCTCCCCAGTATTCCCCACCAGGATCTGTGCCGGTAGCCAGCCAAGCACCCCAGCCCGTTGCAGCACAGCCAGTCGCGCCAGCACAACTCCCTGGCTACGGCCCTGCTCCCGCCGGGGTTGCCCAAACCTCAACGTACAGCTCGCCGTACGCATCAAGACCTCCGCCGGCCAACCCAGCAGTCAAGACCGAAGACGGCACCGCTCAGGTGCATGGCCCCCCGGCAGCACAGCCGCCAGCGCTGGCCCTTCCCGGAGTCCCGATTCAGCCACAACCTGCTACCAACCCGCAAGCCGCGTCTTCAGCGCAGCGAGTAACTCAGACACCACCGCTACAAAGCCAGCAGCGGCACGTCATCGAGCCTAGGCTCTTCCGCTCCGTCTTAGGCCTCAAGAATGGCTTGGTCGAGAACATGAAAAAGGCAAAGAGCCCAAAGGGCGAGGCTATTGTCATGTCGGCACTCAACCGTTGCCTGGGTCTGAAAGCAGCAGCAACGGAAAACCCCGCGCTGGAAGACATTTGTATGCGAGGCATACAGAAGGTCTTAGACGGCTACTCTGGTCAGAGCAAGAGTCCCACGCCTGGGGAACCCGCTACGGCCAAGGCAAACGGACCAGGTTCGGTGTTTGACCCCAAGGTCTTTGCCGCCCTCGTGGGCTTCAAGAATGTCTCAACCAATGCGCTCAAGGCAACCGTGGGCGAGAGTGTCGCTGAAGCCGTCGCGCTGTCGGCAATTGACCGGGTCCTTGGCCTAGCGGAAGCCAGTATTGTGCCACCCAAGGCACCTCCCCGTGATGGCAGCCCGCCAGAGGCTAGCAAGCAGTCTAGCTATGAGGTGATCGAGACTCGTTTGATGGCGAACGTGCGGCAGATGCTGCTTGGTCTGAACCAGAAGTTACATGGAGCATGACACATGCCTGAAGAGGAGCATAGGAACGGCGCTTCGGAGTGCAGCCTAGCACTTATTTGCTCGAGCTCACATATGGGCTTCATGGGCGTGACTATGATTATGACATCAACATCTTAGGGCAGGAGTTTAATGCACGCCTCGTCGGGTTAGACGGAGAACAACAGGTAGCGTGTGAATGATATTTACCAGACTCACGCTTCACTAAGATCGTTCAGGGTGACTGGTGACCGATGTATTCGTTTAACAGCGATGTTCATCACGCGAAGGCGTCCGTTGGACAGGTCAAATCAATCGCAGCGATTTGGTTTCGTAGCATTTCTAACTTTCTCAAGAGCTAGCGCAACATCCAAACTCCGGCAATAGGAGTCAAAGCCTGAAGAAGAGAAGCTCATGCTGCTTAGCCTCCACGCCAGGGCCTACGATCAACTCCAGTCATATGCCGTCGGCGGGTTGGGTGGCTCAGTCAGGGCCCGGCGGAACCTCCGCCCCCCCTCACGAGGCACGACAGGCGCTCGGCGGGTTGGACAGGGCGGGACTCCTTCTAAGCGCCTCCTAGGCTCGGACCCCGGACCTCTCCCTGGCGGCGGTTCAGTGCCCCTGAACCGGTCGCGCCAACTCTCGCTATTCATCCTCGTCGTGTCAACTGCTGTCTTTGGGCCTCCACGAGAGACGCCGAGTGTTTCTGTAGCCTCTTTTCTGTCGTCAACTGGGCAAAACGAGCGGGACTGATGTGGGAAGGCAATCTGATGATGATCATGGGGCAGAAGCCGCCTCATCGAATCGTGATAGGCGCTGGAGATGCGGTCACCTGCCGCTTTATTTTTGGCTCGGGCCGCGTCGCGCTCTGCCTTGACTTTAGGGGTTTCTGCATGCTCGGAGGGCACGGCGAGCGCTTTGGCGAAGACTTCATCGTACAGGATTTGCTGCTCCTTTATGAGGGGCGGGAGGTGGAAGCCAATGGGAGCGTCGTTGTCGAAGAAGGCATCGAGGAACCGGAGCTTCTCCTGAATCGTCATCGCGTCCCAGCTGGTACGGCACGATGACCTTCCAGCGATCGGGAGATGGTTTGATGCCTTGTTGACACGAGGGTGTGGGGTCTCTTCGGCAGGCTGTGGCGCCTTGGTTGAGGAAGATTCACTTGAGCGGCTGGCGGAGCCTGTGTTATTTCGAGGGAACTTCCAGTCCGCCTTCCCATTGCCTAGATTCGGATGGAAACCCTGAGAAGGTCCGCCCAGGCGGTCATCATTATCCAGGAATGCTCTGTGCGTGGTCTGTATGGCAGAGCTTGCTATAGGACCAGCATGACCGAAGTCAGGACTCGACGCCATGGCATTGGTGTTACTGGTGATAGGTTTGCGCAGGCAAAGCGGCCTGATTGCGATTTCTCCAGCCTGGACCTGCTGGTCGCCCTGCAAAGGCAACTCGGGCTGGTGTTGTCTTGAGGGTAAACGTAAAGGGGCGGGTATTGGACTGCTATAGGCGGCCCCAGAGCGGAACCCATACATGTTGTCGAACCTGAACTCGTCGGAGTCGGAGTCATCTTGGGGAGCACGGGCAAGAGACCCTGCAACCCTGCGGTCCCGCCAAACCATGGTGTCATCTGTGATAGGGGGGAACAAAGTGTGCGAGCCTCGGTTTGTGTGGTCGCTATGGGCAGCTGCGAGAGCCCTGTTACTAATGATGGCCTCACAGATGAGCTTCTTCTCTCCGGACCTAATCGCACGCTTCTCGGCGTTTCTGTTAACTTCCTCGTCGGGCATGTCGAGGTGGCCACGAACCCCTTTCTAAAAAGCGTCGACCGCCTCTCCACCGCGAATCAAAGAGCTGGGTTGACTGTGCTCGGCGCCCGTGCAGGTGGCATCTGTGTTTGTGCTGTGAAAGGTAGTCGAATCTATCCCCGTGGTGATCTCTGTGCATGTAGCATCGTCTGATGGAAGAGAACTATCAGCATTCATAAGGGTATTGTGCTCACGGTGTACTCACATTCCATTTTGCCTATCTGCCATTCGGTATTCGCCTTGGCCTCGGCAGCACTATCTCCAGGGACTTTGGTCATGAGAAGATGCCTCTGGTAGAAAGGAACTCGATGCGGAAACTCACCATTGCTGAATGAAGGAACATCCCTCCCGCCAGATTCATGCTTAATTCCGTAGACACGACTGTTTGGGTTCATACCGCAAGGATAATGTAAGTCGTCCGGCGAATGGTCCTCCGAGGGCGAGCCAAGCGCCTGGTTTGCAAAGAATTCTTGATACGTGAGCATCGTCAAGGAGTCCTCCTCCGTTCCAGGGACACATGTCGGAGGCGAGGGCACAGCCACAATAGTTGGGCCATTCTCATTATATCGAGAGGGAGCAAGGGCGGCTCCAACATTGGCAGGAAGAGACTTTGGACTAGGCTCCTGGCCACTGTATAACAATGTTGGAGTGAACTTTCGTAAGGGTCTCTCGGTCATCTCAGTAGCAATTGGCTTCTTGTGTTCCAGCCAGGAGACGATATCCCTGACAGCTGGTTTCCCTGACGCATTTGACGGCTTGCGGCCTCCTTTATAAGAAGGCGAAGAGTCGGTGTTGGATGTCTTCGAGGACGCTTCTTTGCGCGAAGCCATGACAGCTGACGTCGAAATAGGGGTGGCGCCTGAGGCAGGAGTCGAGGTTTGTTTGCGGCTGAAGCCGGAAGTGAAACTTGTCGTTACGCCGGTGATAGGTCGTTTCCTATCCAGGATGCCTTCATCCGGGTGATCGGGGGAGGCTTGGCCGCCTTCACCTTGATTGCCGGGGCTCCATGGCATTGAGCTTTCGGCACGCTGATCCATGACGCGACGACCGTTGATGCCAGGCACGGTCTTTACACTACCGGTCTGTACACAAGCCTAGGCAGGAAGAGTGCTCTAGACGCGGATTTTTTTCGGTAGTCAGTATTTGTGGATGAAAGTGACAGGCGTCACTGGGTGGGAGACGTCGATATTTGATCTTTCTGTGTCAAGTGGCGCTGTTGTTTGTGCAAGTGATGGCCAAGAGTGGTGTTGGCAGAGTAGAGCTTCCAAGAAAGCAGATTGGGAAGAATTGGCAGATTTAGGTGTCCCGCGAAGCCGTGAATGGATGACAGTACACATTGCAACCGTCTTTTTTGGCGTCCCTACCCGTGCCGTTCAACAACAGCCGTTGCCTTGGGCATCTGGGTAGGCGTCGTCAAGGCAGACAGCCCTTGATGTATTCACCTAAACTTGCAGATGAGGAATGCAAGTCCTCAGCCCTCCAGAAGAACAACACTGAACACAATGTTGATGGACATTGCCTTCGTGTCTAAGCTTGCGCAAGTGCTTGAAGGGGCCCATGGTATCGCCTATCAACAGAGACAAAGACTAATAATAAATGATTGTGTGGTTTCCTCGCAAGCTCATGAGCACGAGGATACAATCGCACTCACAACTTCAACTGCAACCCGACACAAGACATGAGGAGCATATAAATGGATCACTCGCGGTGTTGACAGCATCATGATCAGGGACGTGTTGGAGTTGCATACGCACAGGCCAAGTCGGTCGACCCCAGCCCCATAATTCGTGCCTCGCAGGCGCCAATGGCCACACGGCAGAGACCACCTCCTGAGGTGCTTGGAGGACCCTCTGACTTTGGCGTGGCCTTTGCCTGAAGCTTGAGTAGGGGGCATTGACCGTACAGCTGTCTTCAACTCAACATCGAACCTGCCGACAACCCCAAAGCCTCCCACTCCGCAACCTCTACCGAAATAGTCAAGATGGATCCCTACTCGGCCGAAGGCGAGCTGATCAACATCCACAACCACTTCCACCAGGGCCAATACCAGGAGGTCATCGATTATGACACTTCTTCGCTCTCCTCCGAGAACGCCCTCCCCGCCCGCGTCCTAGTCCTCCGGTCCCGCATCGCTCTCGGCCAGTCTGCAGAGGTCCTGGCTGAGCTCAAGGGCGAGAAGAAGCCCGAGCTGGCGGCCCTCGGTGCCTACGCCCAATTCGAGACGGGCAAGACGGAGGAGGCGGTTGCGACGATCCAGAAGCTCGCCGAGACAGAGGGAGAGAACGCGACTGTGCAGATTATCGGAGGCACCGTCCTGCAAGCGGCTGGTCTGCCAGAGGAGGCCCTGACGCTGCTGTCGCAACACCAAGGAAGCCGTATGTTGGGATTGGAGCTCTAGCGGGCAGCGCGTTCCAGGCCGGATGCTAACCCCGCCACAGTCGATGCCGTCGCCCTCATTGTACAGATCCATCTGCAACAGAACCGAAACGATCTCGCCCTGAAGGAGGTCGCTGCGGCCAGGAGGTGGGCTCAGGACAGCTTGCTTGTCAACCTGGCCGAGTCTTGGGTCGGCCTGCGCCAGGTACGATACGACGAGAAACACACAGCCACGGTAAAGAAAGAGCAGTGATGCTGACAAGGAACAGGGCGGCGAGAAGTATCAGCAGGCGTTCTACGTTTTCGAGGAGCTCGCTCAAGCACCAGCAACATCGTCCACCATCTCGCTCGTGTCGCAAGCTGTGGCTGAGTTGCACCTTGGACGCACCGAGGAGGCGCAGGCGGCGCTTGACCAGGCCCTGGAGAAGGACGGCAGCAATGCCGAGGCCATCGCTAACCTGCTGGTTCTCACTGTCATCGCAGGCCAGGACCCGACGGAGCTCACAACGTAAGAAAACCCATTCCGTGCCATCCCCTCACGAGATCTACTTCGGAAGTTATTCTGACAGACCACTAGCAAGCTCCAAGCGGCAGACGCAAAACATCCTTTCCTCGCGGACCTCGAGGAGAAGAGTGCCCTGTTCGACAAGGCGGCTACCAAGTACAGCGCCAAGGTGTCAGCATAGGCGCACAGTCGCCCCGCGACAGGTACGGCGGACGGTGGTATTCATAGTTGGGCGTATGGGCATGCAGAGGAGATGGGACCTCGATGATACGAGGCGAAAAAACCATACATGGGTTGTTACCAAGGGCTCGGAAAAGCGCAAGACGAGACCACGATGCAAATGGACACATTTCACGCTAAATCCGCGAAACCGTCTGCTTACCTACTCTTCTTTCCTGAGCGACTCGCTCACCCCGATGCGACGGACGGACGGGGCGCTCCATAATGCTGGACCACCCACGCTGGGCCATTTCTGTGATCCAGGGCCTAGAATCGCTTCGATCGCCGATCACGTCGACCACTCGAAAATTCTCATCATCGCAGTTTGTTGACGGGAGCCTCAGGGCTAACTGGAGCAGGGAGAGATCGGCACATAGGAGGCCAAACCCCTCGCTACGCGCTTGGCCAAGTGGCTAGCTGAAGGCTCGAACGCTGCTGTTGAACAATGAGGGAATATCGACGCGAGAAACCACAGAAGTCCTGAGCGCGGCAAAGCGATGCTCAAATGTCCCAAATCACGGTGACGGGTCGATTCGAAGAAGACAACGCCCTTGTCGTCATGATGCACGGAAGGATGCTGACTGCAAACCGTTAGATGACGGCAACGCCATGAAGTCTCACCGCTAGATGGCATGGCGGCATCAGGCTCCCGTCACGTCTCGCCCGTGCCGCAAGCAGCGGGCGCCTGGCTGTGACTGCCCTCGACTCCTCGCGAAGAAGCCTTGCCTTCACAGCGGCCTGCAGCCTGATGCAGACGCAGGATCCACCACGGTGAAATGCCCCTCAACTCAACGCGGACCCCCCCCTGTCCAGCACGCTTCACAAGCCCAGCCACGAACCTGGCCAACCCCCCGCCATCACCGTCGATGACATCACTGCCGCTATCGTGATCTCTTGTCCTACCAAATTGCCATGCCGGTTTGCTAAACCCCTCAGGCCCTTGACCCCTCGACCCCTCGATTACCACCCAGTCGGCCAAGCGGGGGTGATGAAGCGCGAGAGAGCCGCATCACGATGCTGTCCACATAGGTCATCGTGCAGGGTCGCCTGTGATCTGGACGACAGCAAGCAGACGTCGATGAATTTTCCCTTGTTGCCTCCCAATTCTCCACTATTCCCGAGTTAGCAGCGCGACAGTTCGAAACCCAACCGCAAGCGTCGTCCTCAGCGTCCAGAGCACTGGAATGTGGTCCCTCGGTTGCAGCAGGCCCATGTCTTTTCCTCTGTCAGCAAGGGGGAGAGGGCCAAGACGTCGCCTGGCCTAGTCGAGAGGCGAAAGATCGGACAAACCGACATGGCGGCTCTGCTAGGGTTTTCAAACCTCGTGTACGGTGCCTGAGACTGGAGGGAGGTGGTGGGGGGGATCAGAATGTGATTCCGCGCGCTAAATGTCCCGATTGGATGCGCTGTCTCGATTTGGGCGCGATTGCCATGTTTCTTGCCTCTTGCTCGGTGTCTAGTCGGGGGGAGGCCCTGTCGTAGGCGGCGTGCTGGACCCTGTCAGCCTGTTCAACCACCCCGTCTGGCGCCTGTCCCCCCCGAAGCCATGCACGGCTTCTGCTGCCCTCTGACGTCTTCCTGCTTCTGCCGCCACGGCTAGATGCCTTTTTCTGGACCCGTCATGGTGAAAGGAATGGGCTATGCTGGACGCTATCGGTCCCTTGTCCGCCATGATGGCGTTCTGGGCCTCACCCCTATTCCGTCTACATAAGGAACGAGGGTCCGTTCCCTTTGCTTGATCAGTCTGCTTCAAACTTTACCTGCATAACAACGACGACAACTGACATCGGCTGCGACTGCTCTGAACAACAGCTAGTCTCTTCTCTCTCGACATCACCACCAATAGACTCCGACTTTGACCGACACACCAGACTCCACCATGCCTATCGCCATCACACCCCCCGAGACCCCGGTCCAGAAGGACCTCTCCACAGTTGTTCAGGTCCCGCCGCCAACGGAGAACAAGAAGCGCAAGATCATATGCTTCTCGGGTACGTGAGATCGACTACAGGGTGGACTACAGACTTGGCGATACTAACCTTGGCTGCCTTACCCCAGATTTTGACGGTACCATCTTCATGCAAGACACGGGCCACATCCTCTTCGACAACCACGGCTGTGGCGCCGAGCGTCGCGAGATCCTTGACGAGCAAATCAAGACGGGCGAGCGATCATTCCGCGACGTGTCGGAGGAGATGTGGGGATCCCTCAACGTGCCCTTCGACGACGGCTTCGAGGTGATGAAGTCGACGCTCGAGATCGATCCTGCCTTCCGCGCCTTCCATGCCTACTGCCGCCAGCACGGCATCCCCTTCAACGTTATCTCGGCGGGCCTCAAGCCCATCCTGCGCCGCGTGCTCGACACCTTCCTCGGCGAGGAGGCATCAGCGCACATCGACATTGTGGCCAACGAGGCGGAGATCACGGATGATGGTTCGGCGTGGAAGCCCATCTGGCGCCACGACAACGAAATGGGCCACGACAAGGCCCTGTCCATGGCCGAGGCGCGCGCCCAGGCCGAGGAGGCCCTCGTCGGCGACGACGGGTCTGTGCCCCTCATCGTCTTCATCGGCGACGGCGTCTCGGACCTGCCCGCCGCGCGCCAAGCCGATGTGCTCTTCGCCCGCCGCGGCCTGCGGCTCGAGGAGTACTGCCAGGAGAACGACATTGCCTACACGGCCTTTGACACGTTTGCCGACATTCAGATCGAGATTGAGAAGATCCGCGACGAGGACGAGAAGAAGACGGCCGGCAAGGGTATGCCCGCGCGCTTCAACCCACGGGCCAACATGTGGCGCCGCGTGTCGAGCCGGAATGCCGTGCCCCGCCTCGCCGTCCTGTCGCCGGGCATTGAGAAGGACCTGGCCGATGTGATGAAGACGGCTCTTATCGAGGAGACAGTAGTGCCGGTGCCTGCCGCGGTCAACTGATCTGTTCCATCTTCTTTCTCTTCCTTTTTTTCTTCTTTCTTTTCCATCTTATATTTTAGGGACCAGCGGCGCAAGGCATTGGCATATGAGTATATTTTTGACTTGGCGTTCAGGTATACGTAGAACGCATGGGTGCGAACAGCGCTGGGGGGAGACCTCTCACCGGAATGGTGATGCGCAATGCTTAGACTACGGAGCATCATAGACACTACCATCAAAAAGTGTTTCATCTCGTTTCATTTTGCAGTTCACTGCGAAATACACTTTTGTCCTGACATATGTATAACATGCGACGGACGTATTTGTGCATGTCTCACGGAACGGTCATGACAGAGAGAGCCGACAGTACCCGGATAGTCGTCATCTCCACCAAGAGCTTCTGCGTGCTCGTGTTCACTGCAAACATGGCATATTTAAGCCTTTACCGCAGCTGTCGCGCGCGCACATTTGGTTCAGGGCGCAAGCTGAGACCTGGATTGGCTGGATTGACAAGGGTTGGGCAAGCCCGCCTTGGATGCATGGCAGTGAACCCGAGGACGCGGGGCCGCTAATATTGGGACAGGCAACTCAGGTAGGCTTCTATTGGAGAGCGTGGATGGTGATCTCGGATGGCAAAATACGCATTTCGGTGGCTCGGTCAGTGAGACAGCGAGCAGGCCAAATTGGAAGCTCTGCCGCCGTATTCGCCTCCAAGACTGGCTGGACATGGGTGGTTTCAATTTTATTGTGCTTTTCGTTCATTCCCGTGGACAATTAGACAAGGGCCAGTCGGCCACTTGACATGTGAAGACATATGTTCCAGGACCCAACGGACTCTTTCATAATCCCGCGATGCTGGGATTCATCGAAAAGAGGCAGCCGGCCAAGGAAACTTCGTACTTTGGTCTGGTGGTGACGTTTCGCTTGTCAAGAGCCGCGCAACCTTGCCAAGGATATGCCAAGGAATGAGGTAGCTTGGCGATGAGGGTCCCGCTGGAACCGTTGTGTTGGGGAAGACGAACAGAATGGCCCCCCTGAAAAGGCATCTACGCGAACGATGGTGGCAAGACGGCTTCTGTCTGTCGAAAGGATGAGAGGGGAACCGCTTGAGGCACGGGGGTAACCCCGCTACGGAAGCGACGGAGGTGAGGGATATCCGTCCGGCTGGCAGAATCGGGACCAAAGTCGACATCGAATAACTTGCCTCATTGGATACAGGCTCGCAAGCATGGGGTTCCGTCGCCATTGGAAAGCCCGAGGAGCTCTAGCTGGCCAGCTGAGGTGTCCGTCTGCCTGCTCGTGTGCCGCCCTCAAGAATCAGTTCGAGAAGGTATGTCATGAACCCTGATCCCCCTTGGTTCAAATCACCAGAGAACGACACGTCTTAGACAGCAAGTATCTGCCCTGCCACTGATTTCAACGGTCAGCGACCTGTGCCATGATGGGAGAAGAGAGTAGACTATCGCTGGGTCTTACAACACAGACGAGGTAGTGTATGCAAGTTGCTGTCGAGCAGGCATTAGGAAGAGTTCGGTCCAATCCGACCCCGCCCCCCCCTGTAAGCTTTCTCTCCTCAATCCCTCCACCCCCTTGGACCTGGGGTTAGAAGCTTGCCCCTCCCTCCATCCACTCGCCTCTTCTGATGCCGTGTTAAGTGCGCCATAAAATCCCACCCTCGGCCAGATACGATACATGCGCCGATGCTGTGGATGTCAGCATGGAGCAGCGGAACAAGACACAGTACCTTGGTGCAACTCTTCGATGCTGTTTGTGCACCTTCTTCGTAGGCCTGTGCGACTTGATAGCATGACGCTGGGTCCTTGTCCCTGCTGTGCCACCAACTGACTGACTGGCATCTGTTGGTGCCTAAAGGTCGGTAGCAAGTTCGGTAGACAAGCTCGAGCCTATGTGGTCCAGGTTCGCCTCAGCTCAACACTGGTGTCAGCCATGGGCGCTCGCTGGTCTCAGCCTCCGCCGGTCTGTCGCGCGTTGTCAGTTTTCACTCCATCGCCAGGCTCAGCCAAATCACTCCGATACTTAGTGGTGGGTGTCAGCAGCGGACGCCTCGTCGATCAAACGCCTCGGTCACTGCAGGCAAGACGTGGCCTGCACGCCCACTGCAAATGACGAGCCACAAACTGCAGAGCTGATTCGAGCATGGCTTTCCAGTGGGGTGGGGGGATAGGTTGTCCCGAGGAATCCTTTTTTTCCTGCCAATTGATGAAAGAAATGCCAAAAATGGCCTCTCGTTCCTTTTCTGCAGGTCGATATTTGACTGTCGCATCTCATCCCGAAGGAAAAAAAATACCTCTCACCTATGCCATTGGTTGGGCACTCATCTCTGTCCCTGTGCATTGCGCGTCGCTCTTGTGGTTGCTGGTAGTGCCATGTGCCGTGCTCCGTTGTGTCCGTCAGCTGAAGGGGGGGTGAGATCGTGTCGAAGAGCTACAGTGTTTGAGCTAAATAGTAGTGATGAAGATACCACATTTCTTCCTCAAGACGGCGCCCTAGCCACCTGCCTAGGTTCCTCGGTGACCTACCTGAGGTACATAGGCACCTACCTAGATACCTACCTATGCGGATTGCAGCCAGGCAGGCACCCCAGCCAGGGGAGGTACGGTGCTGAGGGAAAGTAAAGTGCAGACGACTCATCGTCAGTTGCCCCTCACCCTCCCACCCCCTCCCTCTTCCCTTGGATTCCTACTCCACAGTGAGATGCCAACAGGAGGTACCTTCCCCTCGAATCCCTATCCATCGCTCGGATTGGCAGGTCCCGCTGGTACAGAGTTTGGATCACCATCGTCACTTCCCCCAGTTTACACTGCTTTCTGGTGTATCAGACACCTCTCCATGTGGTCATTCAGAGACAGGGAAATCGGGTACTCTGGCCGGTGTCAGTGTAAATCGAGCCGGTGCACTATTCTCAGCAGCACTAAGGACACTAAGACGTCCAGGTCCAGGTCCCGCTGCCGTTCCCCATCTCACCCATCAAGCCTCGGAGCCCCCCCTCAATCTCCTCCACCGCTACCAGAAGGCTCCGTTCCCGATCCTGAGGACCCACGAGCTTGAGAAGCTCATGCCTTCGCTTCTCTTTCCCAACAATGATTTACGCCTGCCTCACTGGCAGGCATAGCTAGGCACTGGCCTGACCTCATTGACCTCCCTCTGTCTCTTGCCCTTGTCTCCCTCGTCTTGTCTGCCTACTTACCTCGCCTACCTTACCCTGTCTTGCCTAGCATCTTGACCATCATCTCTTCCCTCTCTTTCCGCCTTTCCCTCTTTCACGATCACTTCTTGTCCTCGATAATCTCCTGTGCTCCATCCCACAGCTTCTTGCGTCCACCTTTCGTCCCACATGCGAGGCACACCACCCCTGTGTCCCTGCGGGCTGAAGCTTGACCACTGCTTTCTCCCCTGAAATACAGCTGTCCTGTCCCTCGAGCTCCTCCCCTCCGTCGTCACCTTGCCTGGACCACCGTCTTGACACGAATTCCTCCCTCCTCGATTCTACCGACGATCTGCCTACAAACGAGCTCAGAACCTCATAGCTTGGCCGATCCCTTACACGTTCCGAAAGAGCAACGTCAATGCCAACCCTCCATTTCACCTGCTGAGCCGCACCATTCCCTACAGAGTACGCGCATCGCCATCCTCGAGCCTCCACTGTCTTGGCGCAGCACATCCGCCCCCCCAGCGCCTTGTACCGCTACAATTTACAGAACCCACGCCCCCTGAATACGGTAGCGGTACTGCCCCCGAAGCCTGGCCCCGATCACCTACGTCACCCCCCGCCTCGGCCCGTCCGGCGTGACACGTCTGTTGCGTATGCTTTTGCATTGGCATTGACAAGTCGTCTGGCACCCAAACCCCGTCTCGGTCCATACGCGGTTTACCTCGCCTGCAACCTACGAGTCGCCCGTCCCACGCACCCGTTCACAGCCCACACCCACAATCCACCTCGTAGCCTGCAGCACCGCAGGCTGGGTGTGCTGGGCTTAGCCACCCGTTTACCTCACGGCATTGGTTTGCTGTCGACTCTGGGAGCCCTTATTGTAGGGGTTCCCCCTCCCCCCGTCGCCCGACATGGTTCGCATTATCCCGACACGTCTAAAGTCCGCTTCCTCCCTCAACAACAGCCGCAGCAACAGTCCTAGGCGATCCAACAGCAACAGCAACTCCGTCTCCAACACGGCCAATACTTCCAGCATCAACAACAACAACCACAACGGCACTGGCAAGTACCAGTCACGCACTCCCTCCAGGATGGGCAGCGATCTTTCCGCCAAAGATAAAGACACCGGCCTGACCTTGAAGGTCGTCATTCTGCGTGTACGTCACTTGAATGCTCCAAACCAGCGCCGGCCTCGCAGCAACAAAATCTGTAGCCCTCAATTGCTAACATTCGCTCTCGCTCTCTAGGCACGCAATCTAGCTGCGAAAGACCGCAATGGAACATCAGACCCCGTACGTCCAGAGGCCGAATTTGACTTCATACCCCAGACAAACATCTACTGACATGGCCCTCTTCTCAGTACCTCGTCCTCACTCTTGGCGAAGCCAAAGTGGTAACCCACGAAATCCCAAAGACTCTCAACCCAGAATGGAACGTCATTGAAGAAATGCCCGTCACGTCCCCCGACTCTCTCATTCTCGACGTCATCTGCTGGGACAAGGATAGGTTCGGCAAAGACTACATGGGCGAGTTTGACGTTCCTCTGGAGGAGCTCTTCACCGCCACCAAGACAGAGCAGGAGCCCAAGTGGTATTCACTCCGAAGCAAGCGCCCTGGCAAGAAGACGAGCGTCGTCTCCGGCGAGGTCTTCCTACAATTCACCCTCTTCGACCGCACGAACACCGCTGCTAGCCGTGAACAGATTTTCGAAAAGTTCTCGGCCATTGTCCAGCAAGTTCCTGTGGGCTCCCGCAACCAGACACCACTCATGACGCCCTCTCTCACAGCGTCGCGTGGCCCCCTAGGCGAGCCAGAGGGCGCTCGGCCAGCGCCGATTGACCCGACTGACCTAACGCCCGATGACGAGGAAGACGACGATGACGATGATGGCGACTCTAGCCTGTCCGACGATGAAGAAGACTCCACCAAGCCAGAGGTCATTGAGAAGAGGAAACGTCGTCTACGTATCAAGGGTCTCCGAAGACGGAGGAGAAAGGGTGGCAATCAGTTCGAGTTCAACAACAGCGGCAGCGATGTGGTCGGAGTCATCTACCTCGAGATCCTAAACATTACCGATCTTCCCCCGCAGCCAAGCGCCACTCGAACGACCTTTGACATGGACCCGTTCGTTGTGGCTTCCCTGGGCAAGAAGACGTACCGGACGAAACGAGTGCGCCACAACCTGAACCCGGTCTTCAACGAGAAGATGGTGTTTCAGGTTCAAGGACACGAACAGGCGTATTCATTCAACTTCACCGTCATTGACCACGACAAGTACTCCTCCAACGACTTTGTAGCCGATTGCAACCTCTCCATCAAAGAACTGATCGACAACGCCCCCAAGGCCGATCCTAGTACAGGCCTCTACCAGTTGCGGGAACCCACAGAACACACGCCGGTTGCTCAACATCGCTCTCGGTTCCGCAAGCTCGGCGTGTCGCGAACCTCTTCTTCTCAGAGCCTTAGTAGAATGGTCCGGCCCTCTCTCTCCAAGCAAGCTAGTGCCGCTTCGGGCATCTCTCAGCTGGGGACCCCTTCACCACCGCCTGCTCCGGCCCAATCTCTGAACCCCGAGTTCTTGAGCCCTGAGCAGGCCATCGCCGGCGCCGGCGCAGACACGGCCGATATCGAAAGCTACGACATCCACTTTTTGGATTTTCAGTTGCCCCTCAAGATGAAAGAGGCTGACAAATGGGAGGCCAAGCACAGCCCGACGCTGTTCGTCCGCGCTAAATTCGTGACGTACCCGGCTCTGCGACAACAGTTCTGGCGCTCCCTGTTGCGACAGTACGACACGGATGAGAGCGGCCGTATCAGCAAGGTCGAGCTCACGACCATGCTGGACACTCTCGGCTCGACTCTGCGCGAGTCGACAATTGACAGCTTCTTCCAGCGGTTCCCCCACAAAGCCAACGATGAATCCGGCGAGGACGTGTATGATTTAACCATGGATGAGGCTGTCATCTGCTTGGAAGACCAACTGGAGGCTAAGAGCCGCCCACAAATTTCCCTTGCAGACAAGGTCAAGGGGGTCCTCGCCGATGCAGACAAGGCGGGTAAGAACCTTCTTCACCTACCGACAACAGAGGGAAAGGAGAACAACCCGCAAGTTCCGACGCAGAACCCGGGCAGCGCGGGCCTATCCTCCGAATCGACCATCATCGTCCCTGAACTCAACAAGTCGGGCGAGGAAGGAGATATCTTTACACAGGACGACCTCGCTGAAGACCGCAGTGGCGAGGAACACGTGGTTGAGATCAGAGAGTGTCCCATCTGCCATCAGCCGCGACTTCACAAGCGCAAGGATACTGATATCATCACGCACATTGCCACTTGCGCCAGCCAGGACTGGCGCCAAGTCAACAATTTGGTGATGGGAGGGTTCGTTACCTCAAGCCAGGCGCAACGCAAGTGGTACTCCAAGGTCCTCACCAAGATCTCGTACGGAGGCTACAAGCTGGGTGCCAATTCGGCCAACATTCTTGTGCAGGATCGGATCACGGGTCAGATTAATGAAGAGAAAATGAGCGTGTACGTGAGGCTGGGCATTCGTCTCCTGTACAAGGGTTTGAAGTCTGGAAACATGGAGACCAAGAGAAGTACGTGCCCCGCCCCTCGAAGCTACCGTCGATCATGTGCTGATGTGTAAACAGTTCGGAAGATGCTGAAGAGCATGAGCGTCAAGCAAGGCAAGAAATTCGACGACCCCGCATCCAAGGCGGAGATTCCCAAGTTTATCCAGTTCCATCGACTGGACATGTCGGAGGTCCTCCGGCCCCTTGAAGACTTCAAGAATTTCAACGAGTTTTTCTACCGAGCGCTCAAGCCCGGCGCCCGCCCATGTTCTGCTCCGGACCATCCTGGTATCGTTGTCTCGCCAGCCGACTGCCGCAGCGTCGTGTTCAACAGCGTGGATCACGCCACTACCGTTTGGATCAAGGGTCGCGAATTTTCCGTCAAAAGACTCCTTGGCGACGCGTATCCAGAGGATGCGAAGCGGTACGAAAACGGCGCGCTGGGCATCTTCCGTCTTGCGCCGCAGGACTACCACCGCTTCCACATCCCTGTAGATGGACGATTGGACAAGCCAAAGCTGATTGCGGGCGAATACTACACGGTCAACCCTATGGCCATTCGTTCGGCCCTTGACGTGTATGGTGAGAATGTGCGAGTTGTCTGCCCCATCGACAGTCCCAAGCACGGCCGCGTAATGGTCATCTGTGTCGGAGCTATGATGGTGGGCAGCACGGTGATCACGCGCAATGAAGGCGACGAGGTCAAGCGCGCAGAAGAGCTCGGTTACTTCAAGTTTGGTGGCAGCACCATTGTACTCCTGTTTGAGGAGGGCAAGATGCGGTTCGACGATGATCTGACGGACAACTCGGCTGGCGCGCTCGAGACCTTGGTAAGTGCTTCCCAGCCGAAGCGAACGAGTTGTGGACCGCCAACTAACACGATATTTCAGGTTCGAGCGGGCATGTCCATCGGTCACTCGCCCGACGAGGCGCAGTGGACTCCTGATATGCGCAAGAATGATGAGGACATCACGGATGCCGAGAAGAAGGAGGCTAAGCGGCGCATCCAAGGCAGCGTGGGCGAGGAATCATCGAGCGGAGACGAGACACCGGCGGCACGGCCGGACGCGCAGACGATTGCGGCGTCCACGATGTAGAGCGGTGTGTGTGGCCGGCGACGGACGGCACGGCGCTGGTGCCCCCGCTTCCTCCACATCTCACGGTCCCGGTATCGCGGTTGGCAGTGACGGTGATTTGGAACGGTTCATAGACGGGGCGGGGATACATAAAGAAAAGAGAGAGAGAGAGAGAGAGAGAGCGAGAGAGGACAAACGTGTTTCGACTGGGGCGTTGGGGGCAAGAGTGGCCAGCTAAGGATTTGTCTTGCTTGGTTTTTTTGTCTACGCAATGAGCGTGGCTCTCAACTAGTCCACAGGGAGCGAAGCGAATAACACATGAGGGAAGGAGGCCGAACGGCCGACTGGATTTCGAGCGCGAAAAAACGAGTCAACAAAATACACTGACGATGCATCACCGCGTTTGTTGGACAGACGATTGAGTAAGCATGTGGCCATCCTGCAAGGCCCTCATGGTGTGATGCGGCGGGGAGATGATGTGCGGCCCCACACGGGGCTGCGTTGAGACGGAGTTGCGCCATCGCACGCCATCGAAACGCCCGACTATCCGGCACACTGTACGGAGATATGGCTCACGGCTGTGGAGATGACATGACGGAGGGCAGCGAAATGGAGCAACTGCAGTAGGAGTAATTAATTGAATTCGTGATGATATGGCCCGATGCTGTGCCCCCGAGTTTGGTTCGGAGCAACGTGTAGCCTAGGTCAAAGGGGGAGAGAGAGCACAGCACCTGCCGAGCTGTCCTCGCGGCCTGCCCGCCTTGGTACTGTGTCCTCTCGGCGCGACAAGCTTCAACCGCCGCTCCGCCGCAGGGTTGTCGGGTGGTCAGGCGCCATGTGTGTTGATGGTGTGGGGAGAACCAAAATGTCTTTCGCCCCCTTTTCGTGGAGCCCATTCTGGTCGTATCGTATTTGAGGGATGAGAGAGGTAATGGGGAACAAGAATATAAAAAATGCATACATATCCTGAGCGCCTGCGTTCCCTGAGTCCCTCGATTCCATCGATCCCTGTGCTTGTGACACCCCTGCCATGATACGCCAACGCCGTTGTGTTGCATACGATTTGGAAACATGAAAAATACAGCCGTCAGACGCCAAAGATTCAAAAACGAAATGCCCCGTCTGCCCTCCCGTCGGAGGTGCTGTGGCCCCGCCTTGGTGTTTTGCAAGACGGGGAAAAAGGCCTTAGGATCAAACGTAGACTGCTCATTTGCCGGCGCTGCGCCAGGAGGTGACGCTCGAGGAGCGAGACATGATGAGAGAGTCGCTCCTGTCGCTGTCCATGCTGCGCTTCTCGCGCGAGGGCGAGGGGAAGTAGGCAGCGGCGGGTTGGAGGGTGGGGGAGGTCGGGTCGGGGGAGCCGTGGCGGGTTTGGCGCCAGGAGGAGGCAATCTGCTTGCAGAGGTGGGAGGACATGGTGTAGGAGGGCGACATGCTGGCTGTTGTGATGTCTGGAAAGCGGGCGTGGCGTTGTTGTGTAGCTATTGTGCTGTTGTGGAAGTTGGATGTTGGTCGTGTGGGTAGGTGGGCGCTCTGGCGTGTAAGTGGCAGGTAGAGCGTGGTGGGTGGGGTTCGACGACGGGTTTTGTTCTCTGGGAGCAACGGTATTTATGCTAGACGGGAGGGTATCGAGTGAATGGAAGATCGAGAATGGAAGACCGAGATCGAGAAACGGAAACAAGAAATCGAAACAAGGACAGCAGCCTGGGTGTCCTTTAAAGCATGCCAGAACAGGGCCACCGGCTGTTTGGGGGGAGGGGAGTTGCGCACCCACCTGGATGGCGTCAAAAGGGATGGAAACCGTACGGTCCAGAAGGCAGCCTCGAGCATGGTGGGGTCGCACCCCGCTTCCAGGGCTGATGACCAATAAGCCTCACGGCATAGGGATGACCATGCGGGAGCGACCGTGCCATTTGCTTTCTGTGGCTGTGCTGAATCGCACCACCAACGTGCGAGGCCCTCTCGCTGCCCTTTTGCTCAGCGGTCGGCCTGGAAGCTGTGCTTCCGGGTGGATGCATTCTCACACCATCTTCAGCGTCTGGCTTGCACGACGTGTCCTTCGTGGGGCCCCTTGCCGTTTTCTTTTATGTACTTCCTTTTAGATATCAGGGTGGAATAGGGCACGAACCGCTCGAGCAGCAGGCAGCTGGCGTGTCTCTCGCACCAGCCACAGCTTGATCAGCAGGGCGTGTCCAGTGACTGATGGCCCCTGTCCCCCGCGGCCGAGGCAGCAGCTACCTACTGGGACCTACCTTTCCCAAGGTAAGGTACCTACCTAGGTAGTAAAGCAGGCAGCTAGGGCATCTCCCTAAATCTAGGTACTGACCTCCTCATCGTCTGGCGCTGACTGGGCCCTCGCTGTTGATCACCAATCCACCCATCGACTCGAAACAGGTCGAGCCGATCCCCGTCTCCCTGCTTCGCTTTGCCGCCTCAGACAGGCACCTTGCCGCCTCAGCAAGGTGCCTGTCTGGCTGATTGACGTCACAGGGCTGACTCACGGTCGCCATCATTCTTGTCAGGTACTCGTTCCAAGGGCCAGCGGGAATGCTTCTTCTTGCTCTGGTTCCCACGGATGTCGATCTGCAGCGGAGCTGGCCGACAGAACGAAGAACAACAGAGGAGCCAACCCATGCGACACGAACAGCAGTGCAGCGCTCTGGTGCTTACAAGACTCGGCAGCATCTCTGTCTACCTCCAGTGCCAGGCGGCCCTGTTGGCTCGCAAGATTCACTGATCACCCAAGGTGTTGGGCGACATCCGGCGTCAGGTTAGCGAAGCTCTGCTTCGACCCCTGACTCGCGCCGCTGTCGGGTGCTACCCGACGACCAGCAGTTTCCACTCCTGGCCCATGCCTTGGCCTCCTCTACAGTACATCCTGTGCAGGCAGCTCCTTCGCGCTTCGCGTGCGCCTCTGTCGTGACATTATGGCCATGTGAAAACGAATCATACGGCATACCCTCGGCGTCACATCGCAGCCCACGTTTTACCACTTACACAATCGCTGTCGTCATCTGCCATGACCGCTGAAGCCAGATACACTCCCTCTCGCGTAGGCTGCGTACTCCCAAGAAGCGAGTGCCTCTTGCGAGCTATTGATTCACATGCCACCAAACGCACCGCAGTTGTCAGAAACACTTTGGTGCCCATGGCAAAGTCCTCGTTCCAACCGTGTAGTGCCTTCCCGGTCCAATGGATCCTTCGAAGGCACCGGGACGCCCCGATCTTCACGGACCAAGAGTAGTGCTTATCGCTGCAGAGTATTGCGTGATAGCGGAGATGCACCGCGTAGAGACCGTTGGGTGGTTCGACGTGCCATACGAAGAGGCCGGGCAGCACAGTATTCGTGGCTCATGGAGACGAATCGTCATGTTCAGACTCCACAACGACCTGCGAAGTCGTGTCAATCACCTTTTGCAGGCCGGCCAGCCGGTGTATAAAACCCCCCAGGAGCTACATATCATGTTGCTCCGGCGAGACCTGGCCTCGTGCTTCTCTTGCGAATAGCTGCTTGAGATTGTACATCCCGGTGTCGCTGATTGACCTTCGCTCGTTTTCATATTTCCGTCGCTATGGCTAGCGGCAAGGGTGTGCAGTCCGAGGTGGCAAGAGGGACTAAACTGCCCAAAGAGACGGCCGAGACGCACCCTCAAAAAGGAAAATCAGTCGAAGAACGAAATGCCGATGTCACTCTGCGGCTCCTCGAAGAACATGGCGATAAGTTCGGACCCCTGACGCCCGAGGCGGAGAAGAAGCTTCGCAGGAAGCTGTACCTCCGTGTCATGCTTCTCCTGTCTGCTATCAACATTATGCTTTTTGTGAGGTCACGACAACTCCTTTGACTACGTCCCGATATTACAACTGGCAGCTTGCTGACGAGCCATCGTCCAGGTGGACAAGTCAACGCTCGGCTATGCGGCCATTTTGGGTCTCTTTGAAGAGACAGGCATCCGTCAAACTGAGTACAACAATCTGAACACCATGTTCTATGTCGGTACGGGGAGAAGATTGTCTTCATAAGCACACACGCCTTGGCTAACTGACGAGTTAGGATACCTGGTATTTCAGTGGCCGGGTCACTACCTGATGCAGCGGCTGCCGTTTGGCAAGTATGTTGCAACCACCGTCTTCTGCTGGTCTGTCATTATCTTCCTGCACTGTGTGGCCACGCGCTATGCCGGCCTTATTGTCATGCGGCTCGCGCTCGGAGCGGCCGAGGCCGTCATTGTGCCGGCTATGGAGATCACAATTGGCATGTTCTTCAATCGACACGAGCAGTCCTTCCTACAGCCCGTTCTGTGGATCACCTGTCAAGCGGCGCCCATGGTCACGGGCTTCATCTCGTACGGCCTGCTGTGGGCGACGGGGCCGGTGCTCCCGTGGAAGCTCCTCCACATCGTCACGGGCGGTCTCACACTCCTCCTCGCCGTGTGGGTGTGGATCGACTACCCGGGCAACCCGGCCGAGGCGCGATGGTTGACGCTCGAAGAGAAGGTGCAGGTGATCCGGCGGGTGCACGCGGCACAGCAGAGCTCGATCGAACAGAAGCGGTTCAAGCGAGAGCAATTTGTCGAGACGCTACGGGACCCCGTGTCGTGGCTTTTCGCACTGCAGTCGTTCACGCTCATGTTCTCGAACAATCTCAACTACGGGCAGAAGAACCTCATCACGACGTCGATCGGCGTCAGCCCGCTGGGGTCAACGCTCGTGGCGGCGGCCGGCGGGGGGTTCGGCGTGGCGTGCTGCGTTGTGGCGACGTTTGCGCTGCGGCGGTGGCCGCGCAACCTGGCGCTACACGGGACCGTGTGGTGCATGCCGGCGGTGGCGGGCGGCGTGGCCATGGTGACGGTGGACTGGGAGCAGAAGATTGGGCTCCTGGGGTGCCTCATCCTCGCGGCGTCGACGTACGGCGTCACGTACATCATCGCGCTCGGGTGGACGACGTCGACGGCGGCTGGGTACACGAAGAAGCTGACGCGCAACGTCATGTTCATGCTCGGCTACAGCGTCGGCAACCTCGTGTCGCCACAGATCTGGGTGGCCGGCAATGGGCCGCGGTTCTACGGCGCCTGGGCGTCCATGATCTCGGTCAGCTGGGTGGGCACGCCGATCATCTTGTGGATCATCCGGTTCATCTTGGCGCGGCGGAACGCCGAGCGCCTTGCGTACATTGCGGGCCTCAGCGACGACGAGCGCGAGGGCTTTGTCGAGACGGTGGGCGAGGAGGGCGAGGTGGTCCGCACCAAGGTCAACCTGGCTGTGCTGGACTTGACGGACCTGCAGAACAAGCAATTCATCTATCCCCTGTGAGGTATAGGGCATCCCCCATGAGGTATCCCATATGTGGTAGGTAGAGTGCCACCAGCTGCTGCTTGATGTTCCAAGAAGTGTGTCATCTTGCCTTGAGCTCGCCGTCAGTGAATGCTTGTCTACCAGGATGCTCGGACATCGGTAGTCTCGCATCATCCACCTTGGTCATGGTGTGTGCTCGGAGCTCGAAATCTCCCAGAAAATCTCCGAGACGCTAGATCTCCCTCAAGGGCCCAAGACGCCGCGAAGCCATCTGGCGCGGATGTCTACTACCATGTCACGTGGACATGGATGTTCCCACTGCTGACATGGTCTCTGCTGCCGTGGTCGTTGCTGCCGTGGTAGAGGCATCGGTCTCCGCACGTGACCCACCCACAGGGTGCAGCAGGCACCACCCTGGTTCTCCTGCCCTGTACAATATGGAGCAGTAAGGGCGCTTTCTTGGTGATCTGCCCATGCGATGGCGGACCATTGCCGGCACATGGCACTACTTCCTTCAACATCACCAGCACTCGATGAGCCATTATGCTGGGCCACCTTCCATTTCGACTTCGCGGCAACGCATGCAAGATCGCGATGGCCCATCTTGGTTCATGGAACACACACCGTCCAAAATGACCTCTCTTCCGGCGGTTTGCAGCGGTGCCCTGTCCCGGGCGTGCAGCATGAAACGCCGTGGACCGACCACGAGCCGCATCGCGACCCCCTGACCACCATTCAGGTCCCTCGAGCCCCTTCGACACCCCCTCCACGCGGGTCGTTGCATGAACTCGACGGCCATTCCGGGCACCACATGGCGCGAGAGCCCACAACTCACTGCTCACTGCCCACAGCCCACAGCCCGCACACCTCGACCTGCAGCTAACAGCCCACGAAGCAGCCCCCCTCGAGGCTCAGAAGAAAAGAACGAGGGCTCTTTCCGAGTCAGCGCATGAATGATCTCCAGTTCGTCACCCATCCGGGCGCCGACGCCTGCGCATGATACTTCTGACCTTGCTTGTTGCGGTTCCATCCGACCCTCATCAGCTAGCTGGCTCCCTTGCTTGCCTCGCCTTTGTCCCTGTCCTCGGTTGAGACTGTCCTCTGCCCAGGTGCCCCTGTGGCACGCATGTCCAGTGTCCCTACAAACAGATCATCACCCACCACGATGTTACGGTCGATCCATACGTGATGCAGCCGTCGTCCCGTGGCCTTGGGTCTTCGGCCCAGACCAAGACGGACGGAGGATCACCGCGAGGGTCTATCGCCGAGCATTCAGTTCAGGAATCTGACATCAAAAACCCACAGCTGGGGCTCAGTAGCGTCTCATGAAACCAGCCCGTGTTGCGATGCCTGCGATTCGAATCCTGCTCGAAGTCCGAAGCAGGGGACTGCCGGCCACCGTGATCACCACCGACTTTCTTTTTCCCTGCGGCAATCTGCAACTTTATGGGGGAACGTCCCTATGCGGGTCAATCACGCCCTAAGAAGCGAAGAAGAAGAAATAGCCCACTCTAGCAACCCCTTTTCTTTGTGACCGCGCCTCTCCGCCTGGCCTTGCTAGCTGGCCTGATCCATCTCGAAAGCGACACCACTTCCGAGGCCCGTGGGCTTTGCAAGGACCATCTAGGCCCCTTTGCTCGTCTGAAGTATGAGATAGCCCGTGCCTCCCGATCTCAACGCCATCCCATCTTTGCCATCACTGAGTCTGTATAGCCGCAAACTCTTAGGTCGCTGTCGGGCCAGCCCCCTTCCTTCAAGAGCTCGGTACTGTCCTCCCGACGACGCCAAGATCCCTGACGCATTGCATCATGGCTTAGCACCCCGGCACTATGCTCCCCCAAGTGCCACGGCCAAGCCCCAGTAGACCCCATCTCCATGATCTGCCCTGGCCATGCAATATCCCGTCCATTAAGGGGACGTTTTTTTGCGCCGCATCCACCACAGGATGAAAGGACCATGGCTATTTTCAGACGCGTTCCGGCCGCCCCTCGTGGGCATACAAGACCCCTGCCTCTCGTTCGTACAGCGAGCCTTATCCTTTCCATGTTCCGTTCTCTTTCTTTCGTTCTGTGTATCAGTTGAAACCGGCGAGTCTCATCTTCTCCGTGTGGTTGTTGCAACCCTCTCGTTTGGTTCCATCAACGAGATATTCACTCCTTCGCAACAACCCATTCATGCCGTCCTGCTCTCGCCTGCCATTCAATCTGGAGTAATTCGAAATGGAGCCTGCCAAAGTGTCGCAAGACGAGGGCGATGTGAGCCCAAGGGACCAGTCGCCCGCTGCCCTGGAACATGTTAGCCCTCTGACAAGGTTAGCCTCTTGTCCCGAGCCAAGTCAACATCTCCCCACCCGCCTCATACTAACACATGTAACAGCAGCAGTGGTAGCAGGCCACAGACCAGCACAATCAGCAGGCCGACCACTAGTAACGTGAGCAGGCGGCGACAGAGCAGCCTCAGCCGGCCAGGCACCAGTGCCACAAGGGCGACAAACAGACAGACCATTCAGTGGCCTTTTATGCATGGAGGAGTGCCCGAAGATGCAGAAGAAACCAGCCTTGGTTCGCCTTCGTCACAGCGACCCTTGACATCCAATCGGGCCCGGCGCGCGACGTGGCAGCACGCGAAACGAGAATCAACCGCCACTCTTCTGGATTTCGTACCGGACTACATCATCAACTACTTGCGCGGCGAGACGCCCGAGACCCTGGCGCGCAAGAGAGAAAAGCAGAACACGCCCGACCCTGAGGATGTTGCAGCCGCCTTGAAACAGCGCTTCGGCCCTGATGGCTTCTTCGACAATGGCTCGACTGTGAGCCGGCTAGACTCCGTTGCTTCGCATGATGACGTTGAGCAGATGCTGGGCCCCGGAGGAGGCTGGAGCGTACGGTCAGCACGCGGCTTTTGGGCCTCCTTAGACGGCTGGAGGGGCGGCATCGCTGTCCACGTTGCCATCGCTGGTGTCATCCTTCTCACGACGATCATCTTCTTCGTCATTACGATGGCTATGGCGAACGGCGGGAAGAGCCGCATCTTTGAAGGATCCTGCGATGCAGCTCAACACCTCAACTTTGGCTTGCACGTCGCCATCAACTTCTTCATTGTAGCCCTTCTATTTGGCGCCAACTACACCTTTCAAGTGCTGAGCAGCCCCACTCGCGTTGAAGTCGAGCTCGCTCATGCTGGGCAGAAGTGGCTCGACATTGGCATCCCGTCTTTGAGGAACTTCAAGTTCATTTCAAAACGACGCGCCGCCTTGGCTGCCATCCTCCTCGTGGCAGCCATCTCCACCCAAGTAATGTGAGTTGCAACATCATCGGCTTGTTTCTGCGCCACCCACTCATTGCTTGCCAGATATAATGCAGTAATCTTCACCACAAAATTTGTATCCGCACATAATATTCTCATCGTCACCGAGTCCTTCTCAAACGGCGCCACCTTCAGCGATGCCGCGGACAGCAACGCTGCGGGCCTGCAGTGGGTGGAAATTCAGGCTCTCCAAGACTTGGCGTCGAATGGCCGCCTCACACGCCTCAACGTCGCAGACTGCCTCGAGCAATTCAGCGGCCTGTACCAGACAGACTTCAGCGCAGTGCTGCTCGTCGCCGACAACGACTCACAGAAGAGCTCCCTGTTGCAAACCGCGTCACCTTCATCGCCCTTGACGGACCTCGTCAACGCCCGGAACTCGGCGAGCGTCACGTTTGGTGCCGACAAGATAACGTCTTGCCTGGCTAGACCAGTAGACGTGACAGCGACTGTCTGCGCTATTGACACGAACAACGCTGTCCTTGGCGCCATCATCTTGCCAGTCTTTGTCATCATTGCCGCTTCAGTCGCGATTCTGGCCATTCAATTTTTCTCTCCTCTCGTGACTCTCGGCGACGCCTTGGGCTCCTTCCTAACCCTTGAGGACAAGACAGTTCGGGGGGCCTGCTTGTTAACCAAAGCCGACGTCCAGCAGGGGCGCTGGGCATCCATAATCCACCAGGCGCAATACTACATTCCCACAAACCACATCTGGGCTCGTTCCGTAAGCCTCCGGCGCTGGACCATCTGGGCCGTGATCTGGGCAGCGCTGGTTGCGTTCGTTAGCGCTCTATTGGGCATTGCACTGCAGTCCGGCGATGGTTTCGCCAATCCCATTTCTGGTCTGTTTCCAGATGCGAAGGCCTCTCACTTTCTCGTCAACCCAAACACCGGACACGCTGCTCTCACCATCCTTTCATCACTGCCCCAGCTCCTGCTTGCGTGCACGTACTTGTCGACCAACGCGCTGCTGTCGATGTATTACCTCTCGAATGAGCTTTCTCTCTACGCTGTGCCGGGCGCGTCTCTGCCCCTGCGCGTCTCCTCTCGTCACCCTGTCGGTGCCCAGACTTCATCTCTATACCTCAGTCTGCCCCGCCCCATCTCCTGGCTGCTCCTGGCACTCTGGGTGTCCCTCTCCCTCTTCCTCTCCTTGTCCCTCCACCCCGTCGTCCTCTCCTTCCGCCCTACCACAAGTGGTGCTTCGAACCTCACCCCAGACCGCTTGATCTTGGCACCTGACACGACATCCCTCGCCATTGTACTGGCCCTTCTCCTCGTTGTCGCCGCTCTCGTGCTGCTCCTCGGCCTGCGGCGCGCGGACAGTAGCTCCACAACGGGGGTAGACGGCAACCCGATGGGCAACCCGCTTGTCCTGCGGGCTGGGAGCTGCTCGGCCGTGCTGGCGGCGCGGTGCAGGCGACTTGCGTCGGACCGGGATGCCGCGGCCGGCATGCTTGGATGGGGCGTCATCCGCGAGGGCAGGGGCGACGGGGATTTCGGGACGACGGGATTCTCGTCTATCGGTGTTTGGAGGGTTGATCTGGAGAAGGGATACGCTTGATTGCCTTTTTCTTCATGGATCATTGTTCTTCTCCTCTTCTCTTCTCTTGTATTCTTTCTTTCGTTTCCCCTTTTCTCCTCTTCTGTTACTATCTCATTCTTCTCATTTTCTTTTTCACACAGTTGGACATAGGGTTAGATGGGGACAGGTTGGGTGGACAGTACAAAACAGAGACGGCCGGAAACATGGAAGGGAGGGCTGGATGATACCTCGGCGGGGAAAGAGGACGGATAATGCCTCTGGAGTTTTGTTCTGGTTCTGGGATTCTTGCTATACCCGACGCGCGTTGATGATACTCATAATGTATGATTTAGTCAAGAGACGAACGACCATGTTGTCTGCTGCAAAGCCCACTCGATCATTGCCCGTTTTGGCTTTCTCTTGGCAAGCACGCCCGTCGAGTTGCTTCAGAATGTACGCAGCATGTATGGGGCATGTGGGCATGATACTCGCTGACTGAAGCAGCATGCATGAGCAAGCAGGTGATCCTTGCGCGGTCCCAGGACAATGACACTCCAGGCTGCTAGGTGAGCATATTCTCATGCTTCATCACGACAGTAGAACGTGGCTGGTTCCGAACGCAGCGCCCACGCTTCAAGTTGCATGTCATCATGTTATACATGCAGTAACGACTGATTGGCACTCTCATCCCCCTCCCTTGAAGAGGACACCAAACGCCGTTGGGATGCGGCAAACTCCAAACAAGGACTCTTCTCATGTCTTTCTCTTCAAAACTCAGATGAATAAGGAACGCAAGAAACCCCGTACGCCATCGCAACCCCGCTCGTACAGCTCGTGCCATGATACCAAAAATGAATGAAGATAGAAATAAAAACGGAGAACGCGAGAGAAAACCGAGGAGGCGCGAGGCATCAAGCATCGTCAACGACGGCGCTCTCGTCCCCCTGCGCGGGCTTGGCGCCCCCGTTCGTCACCGAGGACACCTGCACATTCCCCCTCGCCTTCTCCTGGCTCTCGACGAAACGCTCCCAGTACTCTGGGTCCACGCGGCGAAGGGCTTCGGAGATCTCCACCCTGTCCTCCCGGAAGAGGCGAATGATGCCCTTTTCCTTGGCCTTGCGGCTGAGCTCGGGGTCATCGAGCTCCTCGACCATGTCCAGCATGGACGCCTCATGCTTTGGCTCAAAGCTGAGCTCGTCTGGGCTGTTGAGGAGGCCGTAATGCTCGGGCTTGATGATGCCGGAGCGGAATTTGTGGCCCGCGCGGAGTATGCGACCCTCCTCATCGGCAAGCGCGCGGGACGTGTGCGACATGATTGAATTGCTGCGCGACACGCTGGGCCGCACTTGGAGGTCGAGGTCGTCCTCAGGATCCGACGGGATGGCGATTTGCTCTGGGTCGAGCTCGGACGATAACGACGTGCCGAGCTGATCGGACTTGGCCGACGCCGCGTCGGCCACTGTCTGTTCGGTCGACTCGTCGACGCGTGTGTCCGGAAATTCGTCCTCGAACCGCTTGATAATATTGGCCAGCGTTGTATCCAGGAACATCAGCTTGCGGTAATTCTCCTCGTCGCTCGCGTTGTTCTTGGCCCGCGCAATGGCTGGCTGCAGGCGCACCCTGATCTTCCGGGCACTCGCGAGTAGGTGCTTTGACATGACCTTGGCCTTGCCGTGAGGCAGCCTCGGCTGGGGAATGGCGGGTAGCGTGATACCGCCCTCAACCTCTCTGATGAACTCCCCAGACTGCCTCCTCGATTCGTCGCCCCTGTTCTTGAGGCAACAGGTCAGAGCCTTCACCACGCCTGTACCACCAATAACGTAGTCGTCATCAGGAGCAGACTCGTCATCGGACGCAACTTCGTCTTGGTTGAGCACGTCGTGACCGACAAGGTGGGCCAGGACATCGGGATATGGCGGTTCCTGTCCAGCCGGTGCATCCTGACCGTCCGAGAGGGCTTGAACGGCAGAGCTGATTTCCGCAATGGGGAAGCGCTGCAAGTTACGCAAGCAATACGCCACGACCTGCTTAGCCATCGCCTTAACGATCTCGCCCGACCGCTCGCTGGGGACGTCAATGTCGACACAGACCATTGTGTTCGAGACTCGGGTGGCAGCTAGGAGAGATGCATAGAGGGCGCATGCTTCTTCTTGAGACTCCTCGGTTTGGGCGTCGGCCAAGTTAACGAGATCAGGGTTCTCGAGGAAGCTGATGTGAGCGAGATTCTGCACTTCGGGTAGGATCTCAGCTAGTGCAATGGCCTGCTCAGATGACATCGCCACGTCTGCTAAATGAATCCGCCTGAGGTTTTCGAGCTTCGGGAGGTACCTTATCATATTAGCTAAACGAAGGGTTCAAGGCACAACATGACTTACTTTCGAAGTAGGCTGATGGCACTCGGCTCCGTTCTACACAAGTCCCGATTGTGTGAAAGGTCGATGAAGCGGAAATTGCCCAGAGGAACGAGCTTGGGCAGGATCTTGCACAAAGTCCCCGCGCGCAGATTGCATTCTGCCAGACTAAGGCCCCAAAGTGGAGAGTCTGATGAGATGGCATTGGCAAACACTTCGAGGTTCTCCCGCAGGTCGTTGCCGCCAAGGTCAAGGCCTACACAGTTGCCGCTGGTGACCCACCTCGCAACATGTTCCAAGCCCTTGTCGTCGATGTTATTATGAGCAAGGCCCAATCGCTTCACGCCACACTCAATAACGCCATCGATAATGGTACCGAGTTCCTCTGATGTCGGTTCGATGCCTCCGATGTGTAGCAGCTCCAAGTTTGAGCCTGCGAGGCGTTGTCCCACAGCCTTAGAGAACAAGGAAGCCAGCGTGATCTCTTCAGATTGGTGGTGAAGATGAGGCAAGTGAAGAGGCCGATGCCCAGGATGGGTCTTGGGCGACACGGGTCGTGGCAGAGGGACCATCGACAAATCGAGGTGCCTCAGCGTCCGGCAAAGATAGATGAACAGACAGGTATGCTTCCAACCATCGACGCCCAGCTTGTTGTTCTTCAGTACCAACCGTTCAACAACGCCACCTTGTCGAGTGAGACCTTCAGGGTGAGTAACCTGTTTTCGTCTCCTGCTCTCTGGCCGCCTGGCAGCGAGTAGTCCAGCGAGAATAACCCGTAAGCCCTCATCTGAGAGCCCGCAGTTTTCGAGAATGACTTCCTTGACGGGGACCACGGCGAGGTAGTCGCCAAGAGTGATTAGGTCAGGCAGCTGCATCCAGTACCCAGTCAAGTCCAGTTTCTCCACCACACCAACGTCGGAGGATAGATTGGCGGGTTCATTGAGCTGTTCGGTAATCCTCTTTAGGATCGGCGTCTCCCGAAGTTGGCAGCATCGCCTGTATATCCTGACGGGGTTCGTGGTCGGGTACGCCGTTGTTTTGGGCGCCTCGACAGGAGGAGGGGCCGCTGGGGAGATTTCGCCGGAGGAATCACTATCATCGAGATGGATTTCCATGGGAACAGTTCCGTTTGCCTCGGCCAGCTTTCGTTTCTTCTCCTTGCGAGCCTTGCGCTCCTCCTCGCTCTTCTTCTTCTTCTCTTTTTTCCTGGCCTCACGCTCCTTGTCGGCGAGCGTAGGGGTATTGGCGGCGACATCCTGTTTCTGTTGCTGCTGACCTACTTCACTGCCTTCCCTTTCAGGCTCCTTCGGCAGCTGTTCTCCAGTAGCCTTGACGACGCCTTCTTGCTCCTTCTGTTCCTCGATCGTTTTTGGGTTCTTCAGCGCCTCGCCCTCGCCCTTTTCCGTTAGCTTTCGCTTCGTGGATTTGTCGGCGGGGACCGTCGACTTGACACCATTTTCCGCGTCAGTGTATTTGGGCATGGGTGCAATCTCGACGTCAACACTGAAAGCGACCCTCCGGAGCTTGGCCTGGTGAAGCGCAGCAATAGCACAGCGCTCCCGGTTTCGGTCGACGTTGAGAATCTTTCTTTCGACCAGCCCATGGTTGCCCCTCTGGCTATTGTGGAGAGCGCCGCCGGAAGAAGACAGACGACGGAAGACACCAAGGAAACTAGACTGGCCGCGACTGGGAGGAGCTGGTGTGTAGGGCAGGTCGCCATCGGGCTTGGTCGCGTGCTGAAGGACGGCATTTCTGCTGGGTACCGCCTTGGGCGGGGCTGGTGTGGTGTCCTTGGGCGGCGTGGTCTGAGGCGGCTGGGCGGTCGGACTGCTACTGGGGGCCGTGGTGCTTGGATTCGGGGACGAGGAGAATTTGGAGGATATGCTAGAGAACCACGAGTTCCTGCGATGCGGGGGTGTGCCGTTGGGGCCAGGCTTCTCGCTCGATTCGGTTCTCCTCACCCCAGGTCGAGTCGTGGGGATGGGCTTTGGCAAGGCGCCATTCTCAGTGACAGTGTTGCCGTTGGTGCTACTGCCGCTGGTGGCAGCGGCGGGAGAAGTGGGTGACGTCGGTGACGGCGCGTCAGAGCCCACGGACGCTGGAGAGGATCGTGGGGTTTCCCGAGACTGTTGCTGTGTGAGCGGACGGGTCGTGGTGTTTTTTGCACCTTTGTCTGGAATTGATGAATCGCGCATTTAGTAAATTGACCCAATAGAAGATGACAGTCGTCCCCCGAAGATGTGTGAGATACGAGGAGGCCGCAAGAGAGGTGGGAGTCACCTTTTGGAGAGCCGTGGGTCATCCAGCTGACGTCGACGCCGTGAACATGCTCCATCTTGGGGGGTTGCGGAGACCCTGGCACAGCACGCCCGACGGTGAGGGGGGGCGAAGCAGCAGCGCTGGCTGTAGAGGAGACAAGCCCGAAAGTCGCAAGAGCCTGGAGGGGGACTGAGGTCGAGGATGTTGGCGACGTCGGGTGAGTTGCAAGTTCAGTTGTCCATGGTTCGCAGTGTAGTGGGGAATCCGACGGGCAGAGAAAGGCAGCAGAGTGGTCGTTGGTAGAAAGTTGAGGCAGATAGATTCCCAAGTGGTGGATGGCAAAAGGTTATTCGAGGACTGGGCTGGCGGGCGGGCGGGCAGGTTGAGCTGGCTGGATGCGGCGGCGTCGGCGGCGGCGGCGACTGCGGGCGAGGCGGGAAGCACGAACAGGTAAGGTAGGTACGTAGGTAGATAGGTAGTGAAAGCTCCCCTCAATGTAATTGTAAGCACCTCTGGAACTGGCCGGCCCCAGGTCACGCAGGGTCTAGTGGGTGGCTAGGAGTGACAAGTAATGAGGCAATACGTGATGCTGGTTCGGCAGAGAGGTGGGGAAGCTACTTGCTAACGCAAGGTGGGTAAGGCTAATGTACCCTTACCAGGTAGGTGCCTCTACTAGGTACCTAGGTACCTAGGTAGGGACGTGTGGACGTGCTTCGGTAGAGCTAATGGGGCGCACAATCGTGGCATGCGTCCGTCACAAACCATGCAATCGGCTGCCCAAGACGAGAGGGAAGAGAGGGAAAAACGAGTAAGCGAGAGCACAAACGGCAATTCACCAAACCTTCTTGCCCATCATCAATACCGACATGATGGTGTTCGACGGCAGAATCACACCCTCATCCTTACGCACGCGCGCGCAATACTTTACCGGGAACAACTTCTTAGCTCTTGACGCTCGCCCACGTCCCTGGTCCTCCCCGCAAACGGTGGGATGACAGTGCCCTGAAGAAGCCGAACTAGCCAACAGTCTGGCCAGCCAAGTCTCAGCAGCACCACCGGGGATCCGGGTGGCCACTGACGCAGCAATGCCCCCACCACGTCAGTCAGGCCTCAGCGCGTCGCCCACTACTTCGTTACCCTCGCCTTTTACCTTGCCTTGTGCTCAGTGCACAGCCCCTGTAAGCCCGCACCGCACAGCACTCACATCCACTGCCCTGGCTGCGCCTTAGAATGGATTGCCCCAAAACAGGTCCATCGCCGATGGCCTCGGTCGCTGGAGCCCTCAAAGATGCCGATTGCTTACTGAGGTGTCTACCTGACTCCCTCAACCTAGGTACCCAGGCGGGTAGCTACTATACTGCTTGCCCGCTCACCAACGTCAGAGTGCCCACCCGGCGCTCCGCTCCATCATGGATGCCAGTGGTGTGCATGTCTGGTCGCGTCCCTCTGTGGGGAGGATTTTCCACGCCCAAGGCCTGACGGAATTTCCGACCACACCATGACGACAGAACTCGAATACCACCCCCCCCCCCCCCGTCCCCCCCAACCTGCGTGATACTCAGTATTGAAATATACCAATCGCCGCGTTCGCCGATCACAGTCAATTGACAACCGAACTTGTCCGAAGATTCGGCCTGTCGGCAATTCGTCCCTCTTGAGCCTTGGCCAGCCGACCATGCGAATACCACCTTGCAAACCCTATGTGTCACCGTGCCAGGGCGCCTCCGAGCGAGAAAAAATTCCCCGACCTTGACTGCCGTGCGGGTTGCTCAAGGGGATGCCGCGGGGGAGGGCAAGCAAGATTCCAGATGCCGATGGAAAAATGTATCCAATAGCCCTGGGCAGGATGAAAGCGCTGTTCAGCACCTTTCCCACCATGATGCCCCCCCCCCCCTCCCCCCCCGAACAATCAGACTCCGTCAGGGTTCCTATCAGCTTACACAAATGACTCTAAGCTACCCATTCTCTTCGGCGGAAACAACGCCTTTGTGTGCCTGCCGAAACCGAAGTCTGTCGGCCTCAGAGTCTCGCAATCCTATCTGCACACGCTGACGTGATTACCGAAGGGTCCACCACCGAGCCCGACCAAGACGCCCGTGTCCTTGTGGCGGATAGTTACACCGTCGCCTGAAGATACGGATTTGTTTGATTCATCTTGTCGATGTACGCTCTCACTTCGTCACACGACACTCACGGCCAGCTACAACTGGGGCACAGGTGCTTGAAAGGGGGAATCATCAATCATTTGTCGCAACGTCCTTTTGACTATGAACCTGCCAGGAATCCTTATAACTCCAGTACGACCCGTATCATGTCGAGACGTCATTGCTTTTTGCAGCCGCCCTGCCAGTCCTACACTAGGACAAGCGGGCCACTGCCCCGTACCACCGCCATGCACCCAGCAAACCAAGTGCCAGAAGCTTACTCGTCGCGGAGGGCGACGATCCTCTCGCGCACGCGCTGCTCCTTCTCCTCCTTGGTGAGGCGGGCAGTCTTGTACTTGAGGGACTCGGCCTTCCACTCCTCCTTAGTCTTCTTGGAGCCCTCGACCTTCTTCCAGGGGTCCTCACGGATGGCGGCGTGGGCCTCGGTGTACATGTCCTCAACGCCGTCAGCCTCGACGTCGTCATCGACGTACTGCTGGAACTGGGACTTGTAGCGCTCCTCATCGTCA
This sequence comes from Verticillium nonalfalfae, assembly GCF_003724135.2. Taxonomy (NCBI): domain Eukaryota; kingdom Fungi; phylum Ascomycota; class Sordariomycetes; order Glomerellales; family Plectosphaerellaceae; genus Verticillium; species Verticillium nonalfalfae. The sequence continues at coordinate 90,292 of NW_021167289.1, forward strand.
TCGGCGAGGGTCTCCATGTACTCGGCAACGTGGCCACCGAAGATGTAACGCTTGAGGGTCTCAGCGTCCAGCTCCTTGGACTCCATGTCGTAACCGGGGAAACGCTTCTCGTTGTGGGGGATGAGAATGCCACCGTCGGAGGCACCCTTCATGGCGCCGAAGACACGGGCACCGGTGGAGGTGCGGGCAAGGCCGACGTCGAGGAAGGCCTTGAAGGGACGGCGCTCGCCATCGTCGGTCTCGGCGGCCTCAGTGAGGGTGAACTCGCCATCAGCCTCCTCAACACCGGTGAACTCCTTGTCGAGGCCGAGCTTGCTAAGAGTGCGGCGGGCGAGGAGGAGACCGGTGGCGTAAGCGGCGGACCAGTTGGTCAGACCGTGCTTGATGCCGAAAGCGGGGAGCTCGTGGGCGTAAGCGGCGCTGAAGACCTTGTCGCCAGAGATCTCAGAGGTGACGATCTGGCAGATGATGTCCTTGTTGGTGAAGCGGACGACCATGCGGTACTTGGGCGCATTGTACTTGTTCTTGGCCTGGGTGATGAGGCGCTTGCGAGCGTAGTAGTCGGTCTTGCCCTGCTGCCTACGCTTGTACTTGGTCTGGAAGCGACTGGACTACAAGTTAGCATTGACCTACGACGAGGAATTGGGATGATTCGGGTCCCCAAAGGTGTGTGCTTACCTGTAGTACGCGTTGTTCTTCACCAGCTTGTGGAACGTCTGCGCAAAAGAGAACCCCCGAGTCAGCAATTTGCGCTTCAGATTGTACCCTCGATCCGAAGCATCTTGCAAAGACTCTCTATCAAGGCATTTCTGCCGGGTACTGAGGACAATGGACTTTTGTTTGTGTCGTGGCCTGGGATAGGCAACGACATCAAGTCGCTGTGGTATTCAACTTACCATTTTGACTGTAGGTTGGCTGGCAGGTGCTCAGCAAACAGGTCAGTAGGTGATGGGTGGGTTGAGGAGGTGAAGGTCGAAAAAAGTTCGCGATCTCGAATTCCTGAAAGAGAGCCGATCCAAATTCTGTGGGCACTGGTGAATTTCTGAAGTCGCCGTGCCCTATCAGCCCCGCCATAAGTCTCAAAGTGGGCTGGCGTCAGGGACCCAGGCGAGGGCGGGAAGCCTGGTGGGGGACGAGAGACCAGGCTTGCCAGGTTGGCCACGAGTCACGTGTATGTGTGCTTATGTAAAGGGGGCAATCGTCAAGGATACGGATATCCACCCGTCGCGGTACCCCAGGCCCCCATCCGATCTCTGCGGGGAGCTGTGCCGAGGTTCGCGGGACTCGGTCGCCGGCGCCAATGCCTCACAGTGTCCTCCTTCGCTGGGTGTTTTGTGTCGCTGAAATAGTCGTCCTCGCTGAACCTGATGCAGTCCCTCGACCAGCTTGATCCAATCCAGGTTGATTCTATTCTCGACGTCGTCGCCGACATGGTGGACTCTAAGCAACCCAAAGTTATTCTGTTTGATATTGGCGGCGTGTGTGTAAGTCGATGGCTGCCTTTCTGTCATTGTCGTGAGGTCTCATAGTCGGCAGGTTGTTTCTCCCTTTCAGTCAATCCTGGACTTCGAGCTGGGCCTCGGCATTCCGCCAGGATGGGTCAACAACTCCATCTCTAAGACGAAGCCAAACGGATTCTGGCACCGGCTGGAAACGGGATCCATCCCCATGGACGACGCATTCTTCAGGGGCTTCAATCAAGATCTGAGTGATCCTACTAGGTGGGAGCAGTTCTACCGGGAGCAACAGGCCAAGGACCCTAGTTTGCCTAGGGAAACCCCCCCGGTACCATCTATCGATGGGGAGAAGCTGTTCCACGAGATGATGGTCAACTCCATTCCACCAGACCCCTGGATGTTCCCTGCCTTGAAGAAACTTAAGGAGAGCGGGCGTTATGTACTCGCGGCACTGAGTAATACGGTTATTTTCCCGCGCGGGCACCCTCTCTGGAAAGAAGACTTCCTTGACGACCCCGTCCGTGGTTTGTTTGACGTCTTTGTTTCCTCGGCGCACGTGGGACTGCGGAAGCCGGACCCCAAAGCATACCAGCTTGCTCTCGATACGGTTAGCCAGTTTGTCGCCAAGAATGCTGATACGGAGAGGGGACGAAGGTGCGGATGGGCCGACGGCGTCACTGCGGGCGACGTCTTGTTTCTTGACGACATCGGCGAGAACCTGAAAGGTGGAAAGCAAAAAGGCTTTAGGACGATCAAGGTCCATCTGGGGCGGGCTTACGAAGCCGTCGAAGAGCTGGAGAAGATCACGGGCCTGACACTGGATGGTGGCCACCCCAAGATTCCGGTCAAGCCTCGAGTGAATGGAAAGAAGGCCAAGCTTTGATGAGGAGTCCTCTCCTAAGCTGTCAGCATTTGGTCTTCTAGGGCGTTGCATCCAAAGGGGCATGCTCAGCATCGTCATGAATTGTCACCGTCGTAAGTGAAGCCTGCCGGGCGTAAAGAACATTTCGAACTGAAATTGTCCGCATCATATAGGTGATCTACCAGGATAGTAGATATGTCTAGCTAGAACCAGCCGTCATTGTACTCATGAACAAGCAAACCATGTACACGCTGGTCGGTGGCGTATCGCGTCTTAGAGCTCCCTGCCCCCTTACCCCCTGCTCCAAGGGCATCATCGACGCCATCGCAGACCAGATCTTAAGGCCAACGCCCCAGGGCTCCTGAATCCGACAAGGGGCCAGACTGGGATGGGTGGCCTTGATTCGGCGAATGTCTGGATCGATGACGAGTATCTCTTCCCAATGATTATAACACTTAAACTGTCAGCTGCAGTGTTAAATGGGTTTCGCGCTCGAACCACCTCTTCATTAATTGTGTCTCCAGAAATCGAAATATCAACCATGACGCACTGACGAATTTGACCAAGCCAAGCCCCCATCACGTTGCCGGGGTCTTGCCAGCATTCTTTCGCAGTGGCCGTAAACCCCGTAGGCGCCTCTATGCGCTCTGAGGCGGAGGAGTGGCACTGCTTTCAGCATCAAAGAAGAGCTTCTGCGCGTTGGCACTTTCTACCTTTTGTGGGCCCGGCTTCTCCAAGCCGGACACACCACTGTCCGTCTCGCCGAAATGAATACCAAGGAGATTTGCGTCCTTGTTGGAGCCTCCCACGTTCTTCTTGTCCTCCTCGGGTGTCTCGTCCAGGTTCATTAGTGCAGGTGGTCGGTGACGCATGGCCCTTGCTTTCGCAAGTGATATGGTCTTCTGCTGATATGTCGTGGTTATAGGTTGAGTATCGTCCCGGTCGATGGTAGCCTTGACGAGAGCTGCCATCCATAGTCGTCCCTGCTGCAGATTAGGGACTGCAAAATAGTGGACTGTGGGCTTGGTGAAATTGACCGCGCGGGTCAGTCCTGTGCGCGGGGGTACGAGCTTGAAAATAAACATCGAGTCGTCTCCCTTGTCCAGGGCGACCTCTGGTTGCGCGAGAGTGCTGGCGGCAGGTGCTGCGGCAGATCCCGCCCCAGTCAGGGTCGCGTGAAGACCTGTCAGCTTCTCATTGTCTGCTGGCAGCACACGGTGGAAAGAGATATCGATCAAGCCCTTCTCTTGCTGGTCATCTTCTGAATAGAAGTAGGCCAGACGTCTTCCTTTCAGGACAAAAAGTCGAGGCTTCCAGGTCGTCATCAGATTCGAGCTCTTCTTTTTCATCCACCCGCTGTAGTCTGCGTCTTTCATGGCCTCTTTCGGTCCAATCTTCTGCAGTCCTCGTTGATAGGCGCTTGTTTCCTTCTTTCCCTTCCTGCGGCTGGATTTACTAGCGGCTGTTGTCGTGGTGCTAGGGCTCATTTTCCCATTCCCAGGCGACTCCAGGTCGAAGCTCGGCCCTGCGGACGGCGTGCTGGACCCCGTTGGTGCAGGAGAAGGCAGAGGCGAATCCTTGACAGTGGTATCGACGGGTGACGTGATTCGTACGCGCTCTCCAGATGAGATGTCCGAAGTCGCTCTCAAGCCGCCAATCTTGACTGTGGGCTTGTTGACAAGCGACGCCAACCAGTCAGAGTTTACGTTTTGCCTATTGGCAGGCGACCCCGAAACGAGAGGCAAGTCTCTGGACGCGCTATCAAGCTTGGTGACAACGGGTGACGGTGCTTCCCGGATCGAGGGTACGCGTGGGATAGATCGAGTTGTGCTGGTAGACGTGGCACGCTTATGAGGGCCTGATTGGAGACCGTAGTACTTTTGTGCAGCTGCAGATGGTGCACCTTCGCGAGGAGCATCAATGCTCCCATACCGCGAGTGTCTTGATATCGCTGTTGCACTTCGCACACGCTGCTCGTCAGCGTAGCTGTTCTTCTTCGAATGAGCACCGCTGTCGCGTTTCCTCAGCACATTACGCCGCCGGCCATCCACTTCATTCCCACTGAAATATCCGCGATCCAGGTCAGGTGCCGTTTCCTGCACACTAAGTCCAGACTGATGCATGGCGTCCTGTAATCCGGCAGAAGAGAGAGGGCGTGGCGATGAAAAGGCATTCCCGAGTGACCAGTTCCTGTCAAATGAGGGTTGCTTCTTGTGTGTGGTAGTAGTATCGACTTGAGGGAATGTTCCGCTTGTTTCCAATTTCGGGCTTATCATGTTGGCCGCGGGGGTTGTGCCGGTCCCAAGATAATCGGTGGAAGAGTGGCGTCGCGAGTGATGTAAGTCTCTAACAGATGCGGCAGATGGTCGTTTGATGTGAGATGGTCGGGGGGGGCTATCTCCTAGCACCGTCGAGGAGATGGGCGAAACGAGCCCGGCTGCTTCCATCCGTGGTGTTTGTGTGATGGATAGGCGTCTCGTTTGTATCGACATGGTCCTGTCGTCGCCCGGTGGTAATCTGTGCATGGAGTTGGTCATAGTGCTTGTCCTACTTCGGGTCCGTCTACCATCCGAGCCAGCATCGCTGCCGTACGTCTGCGTCGTCCTTTTAGTGGCAATGCCCTGCCCATTGCATTCGTCCTGCAGTGCTTTGATCTTCTGCCATGTCTTAAGCCGCCGTCCTACAGACCCCAGGTCGAATGCTTTGATGAAAAGAGAACTCTGGTCCATGCCCAAAAGAACGTCGCCAGTAATCTCCTGATCGCGAAACACTTCACAGTGATGCTTTTCGACACCTGCCGTGAAAAGGTGCTCCGCGACTTGGTCAGGCGACCATGCCTCCACTTCGAGCCTTGAGTGAGCCCCCTCTTCTTCTTCATCTGTCTCTTCACCCTGGATGTAGGAGAGCCGATGATCGAGTTGGGTGCTGTATTCGCTGCCCGAATCGTTGGTGGCGGCACGAAGACCACTTGAGCTTGGCGGAGATCGTAAATCGGTTATGTGTTCGTCAATGACATTCAATGTCTCATGGAGAACGTGGCTGTCCGGGCCGGCCTCGAGACTGCTGAGCGAGCCAAAACTGGGTCCGGAGATTGATGGCTGAGGCTGGCTTGGGACGTCGTCTTTTTTGGCTGCATTCAGGGGAAGCGTTACGGGAGTCGCAGCATCTGTACTCGAAGGAGACGCAACAGGTGGTGTGGACGGAACGGACACGCTTTGGGCAGGGTCAAGTGTGTTAGAACTCCCTATATTTTGCGATGGCTCAGCCGGCGATTCGATCGCTTTGGCGATGGGTACATGGTTCAAAGGGGCATTCGCATGTTGGATTTTCGGTGCAGGTCGTGTGTACACTAGAAGGCGTAGGGTTAGTCGAGGGGCGGATTTGGAGCCAAGGTGGTCTTGCATACCTTCGGGGAAGAGCCCGCTGTTGCCGTTCGCAAGGTGTTTGCCCAGAAACCAGCCGTCACCAAATTCATCGTCCCTTTCGATCAGCTCGACACGGTCACCTTTGACAAGACTTAGCTCGTCAGAGCTTCTCGCAAGGAAGTCATCTACAGAAAATTAGAAGCAATCCAGGCAGGGGTGCGAGGATACGACAACGGTAGATCACCGCGGAGAAAGCACGGAGGATCGACATCGTCAACCGGACTTACGAATGACAAGAAGGGTGTCGCCAGCATCTGGCTTGGGATGACCCTCGTTTGGTGGTCTCGCAGCCATCACGTCCCGCGACGGCAGTCGCAGCTTGACAGGAGCTGGAGGCGCTGGTGAAAGACAATGAGGCTCGACGAAATCACATTCGGACTATGGGAACAGCCAGCGGGTGGTGTGCGCAATAGAGGGCCGAATGGAGGAAGCGAAATGTCAAACGTGGTCGTCGGGTTAGGCTGGATAGGGCAAGAGAATGGGGTCGTAGTTCGAGCTCTGCGGCAATGACAATGGGACTCGCACCCAGAAATCGTGTCGTCAGGGGGTCGTCGCCTGTCTCGTTGGCTAATGGCTGCCTCGTCGCCGAGGTGGTGGCGAGGGAGTTGAGGAGTGGCACGAACAGTCGCCGTGAAAGCTGCAAGGTGGAGGGACGGAGGTTGGAGGCTGGAGTATGGAGTACTGATCAATGGCGTTGCATCGAGATATGATTGGAGGGGATCGTCGAGAACAGGAACGAGCGTGGAGGATGGCTATTGGGCATGGGCGAATGGCGCAAAAGAACCTGGTGGCCAGACGAGGCAGGTCGGAGGGTCGGCGCTCGATTGTTCGACTGGGGGAGGGGGGGTTGGATAAGGTACGGTTATTAGGTAGGTCGGTTTCTGTATTAAGGATAAGGAGTCGAGCCACTACGAATGGGTGGGATCCCAGCGGTGGGGTGAGATTGTCCCGGGTAGTTGATCGGCAGGGAGGAGGGGAAGGTGACAATGATGCAAAGGAAGGGCCTTGAGGAAAAACGTGGATAGGAATCTATCACGACTGTCAGCTCGTCAGGGTTGAGTTCTGACTCGGATGCATCTGAGTGTGGATTGATGGACTGATTGGTGAGCGACCAAGACAGCAGATGAAGATGGCGGAGGAGATGAAAAGGGAAAGGCGTGTTGAACCTCGCGCCGCCTAAAGCCAAACAGAGTGGAGCCAAAAATGACGAATGGTCTGGCCAGGTACCGGACCCGCCACAGGGGCCCGAAGAGCACTTCCGCTGCATTGTCGAAGGGCAGATTACTTCCGTATCGATTCTAGGTAGGCAATGCACATGGGCACCAGAGTGCGGTGACGTACAAGCGATGCAGGATCGTTGTGCTCCGCGTGTTGACGGGTCGTCTGGTTCAAGTGATCCAGGGGAAACCAGAGCGAAGATTGGGAGGCAGAATATATCGTCAGAAGACGAGGTCAGATGGTTGCCGCAGGCCGCAGCTCAAAACTCGACGAGTTACATGGTTGCCGCATCCTCATTGCAGTGAAGGAATTCCCTACAACGCCAGACATGCGCACACCAGCATCCCCCCTTATTGACCTGAAAGCCTGTCCTGACAGTTAGCTAGATTGCTAGACCCACTACTGCCTCAGGGTTGGTGCCCCATTTGTGATTACCTAGGGGAAGCAGCCCAATACAGGTATTCTGAGCCTCACATCTGACTTGCCCAAACCTGATGGCCGTCCTGCTGAAGTGGCAATCCATTAGGTACCGTGTTTCGACGGGTAGCTACCTTAATTCAGGTGTATAACATCGTACATGGAAATCACAAGTTTCCTACTGCATCTACGTTTGTACCTAACAGTCAGAGTGCACATTTGAAATGATGTTACATGACTTTGATCATTGCGTGCTGCACCGCGACGATGAAGAGCAGCATACAAGTTGTATCAGCGTTGATACGGTCTATTTTTACGGAACACGACTCTTTTGACGACCAGGTAGCTCTTTTCAAGCCGAGTCTATTGATCACGATGAATGCAGCTCCAATGTCTTTCGACATGTCGCTTTCCGCGATGTGATGTCTATTAGAATTCAGGGCTGACAAGCATATGCACTATGATACTGTAGTAGCAGCAGCACCCAGCAGGCCCGAAGTACCTTACCACGGTACCTAGGTAGGTACCTAGGTATCTACCCCGCCTGTCAGGACAAGCCTGTGGCCGTGCATCCTAGTGGAGGTCTTTTAAGATGGTGTAGCACTTTTTGGGTAGGTAGGTGCCTTAGGGGTGACTAGGTATCCTCACAAAGCGGTCTAGCCCTTTCTGTTCAAGAGGCCCTGCTTTGCCTAATTACCTTACCTCCAAGTTCCCTGCCTTTCAACTCCACCGGCGGATCAGCTCCATTTTAGTCCATTACCACGCTCCACCCAGACTTCATTTTGCCCATCTTCAGTCGCACTCCAAGCGCACTTCACGATACGACCAGCGAGAACATCAGACGGCTTTTAGTCATTTCAAGGATAACCGAAGAACTCCGTCAAAGCATTGGGACCACAGGCTGCTTCCCGATCAATGTTCTCCGTCGCATTACCACCCTTGCGACACGGCGCTCCATTACGCAACCCGGGGTAGTAACGCGTGTTACAGTGAGCCTCCGACATCTTTCCTCCAACTTCTTGCCTTCCGCCGCATGGGACATAATCGGGCTTCCTCATGGTTGGTTCTCCCCAGTGCTGATACTGACTCTTGCTTATGAGGATGTTGACAGTTGTCTGCTAGCAGACTTGCGAAACCCTATAGCATTTCGACATTTACTAAAGATCTTCCGCTCCCATCTCCCGCTCGAACATGCCTCCGCCAGGGCGTCAAGGCATGAACCTCAGTGACGCCCAGGTTACGGCCTCTAATCGAACTGTCAACGCCTTTCTCGGTGGTCCTCGGCCAGCATGGATAACCCCCAAGATTGGGCATACCCAAACACAACCACCGCAACCTGCCTATGTCGGTGGTCGGCAACCTCCAACGACATCCAGATTACAAGGCCCTCCCCCGTCAAACATCGAACGAGACCCGTTTTCTAGAATATCTCAGCAGAAGGGCACTGCGGCAGGTCCAAAAAATGTCACGTAAGTGCTCTCCGCCCTCCTGTTGCTTCTGTAGGCAAGGACGGGCTACACGATTGTGAAGAAGCTGAAACTGATCATCGGCAGTGAGGAATCAGAAACAGCGCTTCCATCGCCGTCCCCCACAGACGAGCCAAGTCCTTCATCTACGACTCCCCTGGCAAGTCCTGCCCCGGGTCCTTTTACATTTGAGCGGCCAGCGAGCTTCAGAGTTGTGGCGGCTTCTGCTCCTGAATCCACTGCGTCGCACACTCTCCGACAACACCCTCCCCGCCTTGCAGGACCCGGCCAGTTGCCAACACCCACAAATCCCAACAGATCGCGCGCCTGGGAGACTACCACTCCCGCGAGTCGCGAGGGCGCTCAAAGTCTGCCTATTTCAGCAATAGCACCAAGTCAGTCTGCGATAACGGCCCAAGTGAGAACTGGAGGCGCCCCGTTCATTCACCAGCCTACCACCTTCAGTTCCGGCTCAAATTCAGGCTCAACTTACAACGTGCAGCCAGTCCCACCTCTGGCCAAAATCAGTATGGACTGGGTTTGGATGCGTCAGACTCTTAGCGCACGAATGCAGCTGGTCGAGAGCAGCCTCTTGGAAGCCAATGACTCTACTGTCCTGCCGCGATCCCGGATTCTCATGTCTGCATTGTCATCCGGGGACGTTTTCTTCATAATTCTGCATCAAATTTTCTGTGCCTGGTCCCTTGACGCAACCTCTGTTCACCATTTGACCAATATCTCATCCGCGACGATGGACAACGCCCTTTTCCTCTTGCAGACTGTTCTGAAGCCCAACACCAGCATGTCTGCAAACCATCTCCGTTGGTTCGCGTCTTTCCCATGCGTGTTGCCTTCCCAGTGGCCAAGTGCGCATCTTGCCCCGATTGGTATCTTCTTGAGGAATTTCTCCCGGATGTGGCAAACCGACTTGCTACCGCGTGTTACGAACAGGGGATTCCCTATACGGATAATGGAGCTTCGAAACGAGCTTGCCCTTGCATCGCCTTCGCTTGAAAATGTTCTTTTCACTGTGGCAAGACGACACTTGGGCGTCCCGGACGGGCGCATAGCTCACAAAATGTCTGCAGTGTTTGCCCAGGACCAAGACAATTACAATCATAAGAGTTGCGCCACCGGACAGCAAGACCTCTCCACTTCGATTGTTGCCGCGTATAGGAGCCTCCTGCGGCAGTCTCAGGTCGAAGTGCAGAACCAGGGCAAGCAAGCACAAGTCCCACTTGACTCAAGTTCGAGTCCAGGCTCAGCGAATAACACAAATGGGCGGAGGCAGCAGCAGCAGCAACAGTTGCCGCCCCTGCCATCGCCACAATATCATCTTCAGTCCCATCAAAGCCTGGATTCGCACCTTCAAAGGCAACAAGAACGTTCACAGCAGATGCCAGATACTACGCATCCCCTCGTGGCCATGCAGCCTGCGACGGGCGGAAATGGTATACATCCGTCTCCTTTAGGCAATTCCCATGCAGCCTCATATCAGATGCCTTCAGCGCCCGATATAAGCCAACCCCCACACCACTACGAATACCACTCCCCGTACCCAAGGCATCAGGGTCAGTCCGTGCAAGGCTATGTCTCTGGTGGCGAACACTACCATATCGGCCAACAGTACGAAGTGTCTCCTCTAGCTCGCCAACTTCCTTTGAATTCGACAATTCAAGAGTCCCTATCTCGATCAGCAAGACCAGGGCAAGCGAGCCTACATGGTGCTGGCATTGTTCAGCCTTCTGCACGACCGAGGCTAACTAGCAATCACCCTTCTGTTCTTGCTCCCGCGACTTCCGAAGTAGCGAGACCCAACAGTCTGCTACCGCCCCGGGGCGTGACGCTAGGTATCGACCGGATGGCGATGTCGCCCTATGACAAAAAGTCGATCGATATGGCTCTTCATCAGGTTGATGTGGCCAGCCCACGGCGTGTCCCGAGACAACTACCCCTTGAACAGTCGGTATCTACGCAGGAAAAGCATTACCAATGCTTAGGGGAGATTGTCAGTGGGCCATTGGCCATCAACCCTGATCAGTCCATTCATCAGCTCGACTTTGAGGTCTCTGACGACGAACTGAAGCGCCTGAGCACGTATAGCATGCCTCCGGGCGAACGACAGATTCTGTGCGACTATTTTGACGGTTCACTTCGGTTTCGGCTTCGTGTCTGCGAGGTCGCTCTCAATAGCCGTGGGTCGTTGTCGGAAGCAGCGTGGTCGACAGTGTCGACACAGTGGCCAGCCCATATCTACATCATGTGCAACAGTCAGGCAGTCAAGATTCGGCGCAAACTGCACAACGGCCAGGACCAGCCAGCCGAGCTGACAAGGCTGATTCGAGGAGGGCGGAACGTGGTGAAGCTGTCCGTGCCGAACGTGGCGCCCAAGGCCGGACATGCCACGATGGTGGCGGTGGAAAAGGTGGTGACGCTGACCCATAGCCGCATCATGGCCATGGTCTCTGAGCGAGGGGTACTTCCTGCGGAAGCGACGAGGCGCATTGTGCGAGAGCGGCTGACACCGGTGGGCCAGAGCGGTCGAGACGACGACGACGCGCCCATCATCTTCAGCAATCTCAGTATCGACTTGGCAGACCCCTTCACGGCCACCATGTTCAAGATCCCGGTGCGCGGGTCCTCGTGCACGCACCTAGAGTGTTTCGACCTTGAGGTATGGCTCGGCACGAGGCTCGGCAAGTCAGCATCGGTTCACTCGCTCAAGTGCGGCTGTGGGCTATGTAGACGCAGCAGGGCACTGGGCGCGGAGCCGTCGCTGACGGACAAGTGGAAATGTCCACTGTGCGACAAGGACGCCCGACCAGGCAGCCTTCGAGTTGACGGATTCATGGTGGAAGTGCGAGAGGCTCTTATGCGCCAGGGTCTGACACGCACCAAGAGCATCAACGTCGGGCCAGACGGAACATGGAGCCCGAAGGCGGAGCAGCCGGACAGCGAGGACGAGAGTGATGTGGAAGCAGAACCGCGACGGCCGCCAAAGCGGCCCAAGACGGACCACCAGACGGAGGTTCGGGGGGCGGTCGAGGTGATTGTCTTGGACTGAAATCGTCATTTCCATTTTTGGGTCAGTCTCTCCTGTGCCACGCTTGGACGTGGCAGGGCGAAATGGGGTTTTTTCTTTCTTTTTTTTATGGCTTTTGCTTTTCCAGCTTGTTCTCTCCTTTCTTTTTTCTCCCGTTCTCTCCCTGTCCCTTTCTCACTTGAAACAAGGTTTGCGATGATACCACATGGCTTAGGCGTTTGGGAGGAATGGAATGTTGGTCGTCTGGCGACGATTTCAACAGCGGGCGGCAAGGTCGTCGCGGCATGGCGGTCGTGGCATGGATTGGGTGAATGCTGCAGCGGCGAAGGGATGTGAGCCCAGGCCTGGCCGAGAAGGATTTTCGATGGCTTCCTTGCCCTACTAGATTCGATAGCTGAATTGCGGTACCTAGGTATCTAGGTGGCTAGGATAATAGCGAGGCATGGCTCACACTACTTCGTGCTCCTCTTGAAGACGGCCTTTGCGACTGCGACTGCGACTGCGACTGCGCCTGCTCACCTACCTAGGTACCTAGGCAAGAACGATACCTCTATGAACGTGCCGTCTGATACCTACCTACCCCAGGTAGGTAGGTCAGGTTAGTACTGTTTCTCGGTGCCTGTGCAAGCTCGGCGGCAGGTGGCTGCCGTACTGCACCTGAGTGCAGCATGCAAGTGCAACAATGGAAAGCAGGGACGAGGCGGACAGATGGCAATGACATCAGCCCCACGGGCGCCACCAGAACGAAGCAGAGCGTGGCCCGCGAGAGACACTGATGAGGTGTGCAGGCACCTACCTACCTCCCTGTGTCTTGGCAAGGTACGTGAGCAGGTGTGCAATGCAGCAGGTGGGCGGGCAATTGGGCAAGTGGGCGAGTGGGCACGTACCAAGGTGGGTTGCACATGCACAGCCTGCCTTGGTCGTCAGTGACCACCTTCATCCTGGTGACGAAGGGACGTCAGTTTGTCCCACTGTATGTCTGCCAATTTGTCGAGTCTGCTCGTCTGCCTGTCTGTCTCATCGCGCATCGTCAGCCCGCCAACTGCTTCGCCTCGGATCAGACCTACAGACCAGGTATTGGGGTACGTGGCCCAGTGCGCGTACCGCGCGGCTGGTCTCTGTTCTGGTGTTCGGGGGACAAGCACGAAACAAGAAACACGCCTGGACCCGGACTTCTACTATTCGCTTGTCAGTAGCTGTATCCATTCTCGATCATCTTCCATCGAATCAATTCATCAAGCCGCGTTCCGCAAATCCCTCGCTCGCCACGTCTCTTGTCTCGACAAGCCTCGCTCGAACCAGCCACAGTCACCACCAAGCAGCCCCGAGCCACCTCTGCTCCTCGTCGCTCACTCACGACCATCTCACAGCTTCACGGTCTCACTCACATTCCCACGGTCCCACAGTCCCACGGCTTAACAGTCACAGTCCCACGGCTTGACAGTCACAGTCCCACGGCTTGACAGTCACAGTCCAACGGCTTTAAGTCTCACAGTCTCACGGTCCCACGGTTCCACCACGTACCTACAAGTAACTCCCGACGCCTCACATCCACCCGGCCGCTCTCCTGACGTGACCTGGCCGCTGCTCTCGGGTGCAACCCGCCACCATGTCGATTCGCATAGCCTTGGACAACCAACCCGAGTTCTACACCAACCTCGACTCAATCGACGGCCGCATCATTCTGTCCTTGAGTCGCCCCGAGAGCGTCGGCGGCATCATTGTCAAGCTCGAAGGAGAGTCCAAAACGGCTCTCGCCATTCCCGGTGGCTTCGATGACTACGGCACCCCGCAACCGCCCCGGCTTCCCGGCAGCGGCCCCCCTGGCAACGTGCTGAGTGAGAACCACAAGATTCTGTACAAGGTCCAACAGGTCTTCCCTACCTATGAGGACGATGTCGCCAACGGCTCCGTCGGCGGCAACTTTGTCCTCCCCAACGGCCAGCATGAGTTTCCCTTCAAGTTCAAGCTGCCCCTCAACAACGCCTGCAGCGACCCCGTCGCCATGTCCAAGATCGGAGGCCTCGGCGGCCTCGGTGGCTTTGGCGCCGGGGGTGGCATATTTGGCATCGGTGGCATGCGTGTCATGGACGGCAGCAAGCAGCTGTTCATGCCTCACGTCACCAAGACACTGCCCCCCTCCTTCACAGGCATGCCCATGGCTGCTGAGGTGCGTTACTACGTCAAGGTGACCATTCAGCGGCCAGGCCTGCTCAAGGAGAACTGGCGCTACCAGATCGGCTTCAAGTTCATGCCCATCGAGCCCCCTCGCCCTCCCCGCACCACCCAGGAAGCCTTTGCGCGCCGCCCCTTTACCTTCAAGCCGCGCATTTCCACGCCAGCCGTTGCACCTCCCTTACAGAAGAAGCGCAGCTCTTTCTTCATGACAGCCAAAGACAAGGAGAGGGAAAGGGAGAAGGAGAAGGAGGAGGCCTCGAGTAAAGCGTTCGCCGAGGCCGCACCGCCTTCGATCGAGCTGTCTGCTCGTCTTCCTCATCCCCCCATCCTCACCTGCAACCAGTCCGTTCCGCTGCGGCTCATCGCGAAGAAGCTGGTGCCCTCGAACGAGCAGGTGTATCTGACCTCTCTGCAAATCGAACTCGTGGGCACCATGACCTTGCGAGCTCACGACCTGAACTACAAGCACCCAAGCCGCTGGACCATTGTGCATCAGGTCAACCTCAACACGCCCCTGCTGCAGAACCCAGCGACGGACGAGGTGGGCGTCGAGTCTGTTGTGCCCGATGATGTCTGGCGGCACGTCCCTCTGCCCAACACGGTCGCGCCTTCCTTCGCCACGTGCAACCTCCAGCGGACCTACGAGCTCGAGCTCAAGGTGGGCCTCAGCTGGGGCGCGCCCACACGCTCTGGAGGCCTGCTAGCCCGCAAAGAGCCGCCGCCGCAGACCATCTATCTGCCGCTGACCTTTGCCAAGGTCCAGGTCTACTCAAACATTGCTCCTCCGCCAGGGCTGCTACAGTCCCTGCAGGAGCAGCAGAACAAACCGGCGGCGGCGACTCTGAGCCGGCCCCCAAGGTTACCGCCGCGAACAAACACGGCGGGCATGGCCTCGTCGGCATCGACGCACACGATGGCGCATCCGCACCAGGCCCCGCCGCAACCACAGCATGACCCGCTGTATCCGCCGCAACTCAGCAACGATGGTGCACCGCCGCCGGACGACGCGCCTCCGAGCTATGACGAGGCCATGGCGGACACGGCAGGTGCGCCGTTTGAGGGGACGGCCCAGGCGCGACCGGCGTTTAGCGGTGTCACGAACGAGAACGCGCCCAGTGATGTGCCGACCAAGAGCTAGGGAGGGAAGGGGGCGAATGAGTGTGAGGGGAGATACTGTAATGAGCTGCACGATGAATGGCATGATGCGGGCATAGATACCAGGAGCGGACGGGAGGTGTTACAGGCTAAAGAGGCGTTGCGGTTACTAAGTGGACATTGTCTTCCGTTGAATCTAGATGTAGGGCGCACGATAACCGCTGTCTATGTTACATTTCCTCCTCACTTTCCGCAGGCTTTTCATGTATGCCCTGAGACAGCGTACACGGCATTTTTTGTTTCAACCAGAACCACGATGTGTCCGTTTGAAGTTCCGTCCGACACCAGTTAGAGGCCCTCCTTGGCCAGCATGTCAGCAATGTCGAGATACAAGGCAACGGCGTTGAAGGGCCGGCGCTGCCCGGTCCAGATACGCCTCGTCTCCCAGCGCAGGCGGTTCGTCCAGTTGATGAGGTCGAGGTGGCTCACGTCGCGGAGGGTGCCGCGGTAGTCCCCCCAGCGGCTGCTCCTGACACTGACGAGACCATCGTTGGGGCCCTCGTCGCGCGTGACGACACGCCAGCTGTGGCGGAAGGGGCTCAGCAGGCCGGGCAGGTCGGTGGCGGCGCCGAAGCTGAAGTAGCGCGTGTCCGGGTCGTCGGGCGTGGCCGGGTTGAAGTCGTCGCGCAGGTAGGCCGTCGTCAGCTGGTCGAAGGCGCCGGTGCCGAGGCCGACGGTGCCCATGACGCCGTACCAGTCGGACAGGCGGGCGGCGTGCAGCATAAAGTCGGCAAAGGCGCTGCCGTGGTGGGGCGTCGAGATGGTGACGAGGCTCGCGACGCGGAGGCCGGCGGGCCGCAGGCGCGAGATCATGTAGCGCGCGTCGAGGCCGCCCATGGAGTGGGCGATGATGTTGACGGGGCGGCCGCGGGGCGCGCCGGCCTCAATGGCGGCGGCGAGGGCCTCGGCGCGCTGCTCGATGGAGCCCGTCGGCGGCACGGACGGCGTGATGATGGGCAGCGAGGGCGCGAGGGTCTGCAGGGCGTCGGTGATGCCGTGCCAGTAGTGTATCGCCGGCAGGAACTGGAGGGGCGCGCGGATCTCGGAAAAGCCCAGGAGCCCGTGGGCCAGGACGAGCGCGTTCTTGGGCGACTCTGCGTTCGGTCAGCTTGGGGGGGGCCAGGGACGTCGGCGAACGTTCATGGGAGAGGGTCGAGGGTACCATAGTGGTCTCTGACTTGGGCGTAATCATCCAGGATCTCCCTTCCGACCTCCTTGAGCCTCGGGTCATGGTGGTCCTTCCATGGCTGTGGTGTGGTGCGCAGAGCCCTCGACCGCGTTGCTCGAGACGCTGCGACGGGTGCTGGTGGCGCTCGGAAAGCCCATGTCGCTGGGCGCGCCCTCGAGATCATGGCAGGACTGTGGACATGGAGATTGGGGGCATGATCGTCGTCTAGTCGACTCGCCGTGCATCACTGGATTTCGGCCAGAGGCGAAGATGGGCACCGAGGCAGGTGGGCACGTAGGCAAAATGACAAGCGCCAGCGCGTCTCGTTCTTGACGTCACCGAATCCAGCCGTTTGTGGCGGGTCTGGGCTACTGCCGGGGCTTGGCCGCTCCTGGCTATTGCCTGGTGATGTACACGGTGCCTCAGGTGCCTTGCCCTTAGCTGGTGTACCTACCTAGGTACCTCGTAGCTCGTCGGGCCTCGCTCCAACAACACCTCGAAAGGTGAAGACGATTTTATGAAATGACTTGTCTGCCGTTGAGGGAGACTTGCGTTGGTCCATCGTGCCTTTCAAGTGCAGCTCCCTGCTGAGTCCATGGGCGTCGTTTGCTCTGACACAGATGCAAGTCCGATACTGCGAGACGTGTTTGGACTGTACACGGGATGTGGTAGGCTTCTCGTGCAAGAATTCATTCTGAGTCTCCCAGCAGTCCCTCGAGACGGCTAGCCACAAAATCAAACTCTCGACTTCTCGTGCAGAAAACTCGACTTCTCGTGCAGGAAACTCTGAGTATACGATGCTGACTCGCTGGCATGGACTTTGAAAAATCTTGTGAATGCGCAACTCGGTATGGTACTACTACGTGGCTAGTCTCAGGGCGGCTTCACGATCAACGGCAACTCGACGGTATTGGGGCTGCGGCCACGCAATGTACCTTCACGCCGCCTAATGGAACGTGAATCGGATGATGGCAACGTTGGGCTCGGGGCATAGAGCTTCGAACGTTCGCATGTCACCTACTTCTCTTCCATGTATGCATCGGCAGCGACAGGCCTCTATTCCAGCAAAGCCGTGCAAGTGTTGAATTGTGTATCGTGGGTTGCCTAGTCCGACGACACACGGCCTACGCATCAACAGGAGACACATTTCATCGCGACCCCAGCGTATTCCAGGACGCCCTCGAGCCCCCCTCGAATCTGCCTTACGTCAATCTGTAGACAGCGTGCACGCGTGCACAGGACCCTCACAGCCATCCGAACCTGGCAGACATGAGGATGCTTTTGACAGACGTAATCCGTTCTCCCTCCTAACGGGGCAAGATCCCCTCGCACCATGTTGGTCACATCTACACCTGGCCCTTTGACTTTGCGGCCCCCACTTGCATGCTGGGTTGGTCTGGGTCTGGAGCTTCGGCATACGATGCTGATCCTCGTTCGAGATGTGGTGTTTTCTGCAACCTTGACTTGCCGTCTTGCACACGATCCGCAGCATCACAGGCGGGTGAATGGCGCTGCAGGGCGGCGCCAACGAGGCCACGCCAGAGAACCATCACTTTCAGGTGCCAAGTAGAAACCTAGGTGCGCATCTCCGACACATGCCTTCACGAGCATCATCGCGACGCCGAGCTGGGCACCGTCGGACAAGGATCTGTTCGTGATTTGTTCCGAGGCAACAGGCGAAGAGTCAGAGGGCGTACGTTGGTCCACCCCTCGACGGGCGCATCTTGCGCAACTGTCATTGTCTGTCATCGTGACCATCAAACCACGAAAAAGACCGTGTAGGGTGACATTTGTGCAAGGGTCGTCGAGTAAGTTATGCACGTTTGGTCTTTGAACCCGACTCGAGACGTGCTGAACCTGCCGACGGCGCGTCTGTCGAGATGCTAAGCCCTTGGCAGCTCCGTGTAGCCGCGGCAGCGTCGAGGAGTAGCGCGACGGCCGAGCCCGCCGGGGCTAGCCTCAGCCACAAGAACAGGCACCGCGGAACCAGAGAGAGACGAAAGACGGGAGGAAGTCTGGGCGTTGCATGGCGAAGAAAAGGCTCGAGGCGAAGAAAAGGCTGAAGGGTGAAGAAGAGGCTGACCGCCTGCCTGCCTGCCTGCCTGCCTGCCTGCTGTGACTGCAGCCTGCTGTGGGTGCAGCCTCGCCCTCGACAGTTGCTGCCTCAAGCGATCTTCCCTTCGCGCTGCTGCTGCCCTTTGACGACCCCCCGACCTCCCGACCTACATGCGTAGATACCTACCTACCCAAGGCGTCCTTATCCATCCGTCTTCGTCCAAAGTCCAAAGTAGGTGCGCGCCTCTAGCTTCTCCTTGTTCCGCATGCGGTTCTTCTCTCGTCTACTTTTTCCGCGTCTTGTGCCTCTTTTCCTTCCGCCTTCTCCATCCGGCCCGTCTCCATGCTGCCTTCTGTCTGTTGGCGCCAACGTCAATTCCTGACTCGAGCGGTGATGACGAGCCAGCCTCCCGCAGCCGCCCCCCCCCTTGGCCCCATCGACATGCTCATTTCGAGTTATCTGCATCATGCAACCATTGGCATTTCCATCACACGATCGTGTGCTCGAACCATGATGGGCACAGATGGACACAGATGGAACACAGATGGGGAAAGATGAGCGAAGAAGAGGGGAAGCCGGCCGCCCAGAACAGGTGACAACAGAACAATGCATTGTACTAACCACCAACCGCGCACCTCATGTGGACCGCCACCTCTTGCTTATCTTGCGCATACCTGAGAGGGGGGCAAGTGGAAAGATGGAGAAGATGCATCTGCCGCCATCGACTTTCTTCAGTCCAGGAACCGTTCCGCCCGCCCCTCCCGAAGATCTCTGCCCTACCTGCCCTCCTTGGCACAACGGCCTGCCTGACGAAAGTTGTTCATCATTGTGAGCAATCAAGGCAAGCTCGGCAGCCAACAGGCAAACAACCCTAGCTGCATGCATGCCATCACCAACGACTGGTGCGCGATGATACGGAATCTGCCGCCCCTGCAACTCGGCCAGGGGGTTGGCAAAGGGCCTAGAAGAGAGAGGACCTCGAGAAGAGAGCCTGGCAATGAGAGCCTGCGGGGCGGTGGCACAGACGCGTGATAGCCTTTGCCGCACACACCACACTACTCAACTCATTGGACCAGAGGAACGCCAGAAGCGCCGACAGCAGACTAAGGTCTCGTTCATTGCTACCCTGTCATATGCGCCGTTGTGGCTAAAGGGTGCTCCCGCCAGTCGGCCTTCCATCATTGGTGCTTTCTCGCGGCCGTATGGGGTGTCGCCGGGGGGGGGGGGAGGAGCCTGAAGAGAGACAGCCTGAGCCTGGTCTGCAGATCGCTACTCTCCTTCGGCATAGCCCAACCGGTCTGTCGGGTCCGCAACACGCCAACTCCTCCGCCCGAAGACCTCTCCACAAGCCGTTGTGCCCCCGCCCCCCCCCTTAGTCGGATGGCCCTCCGATGATTCCTTCCCGTGTGAGCCGATCTGAAAGGTGGTGGTGGCGGTGGGGGCCAAACAGCCTTCCTCTAGTCCATGCCGAATCTGCCTGAAATCTAGAAAGGTTTTCTTGTCGTTGGGAGGGTGCCGTGGGTGCTTGCGTCTCTGCGAATCATTCAACCGGCCTAACTGGAGGTGGGGGGGTTGATGCCCCCCTTCCTCTCGTGCTCCTCATTCTCCGGTCAAAAACCTACCTACTTGGGTAGATGATCATGGTTGGTCGCAGCAATTTAGCTGCTTGCTGACCTGGTGTTGGCACACAACACGAGACAACACAACACACCCCGACACGGCAGACAACATGCGCGCAAGTGGACATTGCTGCCTCGGGATCGGGGTAAAGGGGTGGAGGGCGAGTGGGACTCTGCACCTGTGAGGCCTTTGTGCGCCCCCAAAACATCCATGGTATATCCAATGCACCATTACTTTGTAGAACCGGACAGTCGGGGCATGCTGGCTGTCAACGTGTTGGTCTCGCCTGCGTTGCCCTCCTCCTTGTCAATCCCGCCCTCGCACCTTGCCCTCGCCCTCAACGTGCGTCTCCCCCCTCCACTGTTCCTCGAAGTGAGTTCCTCGAATCACTTCGAATCAAGGTATATAGCCCCAGGCCTGCCGAGCTCGCCCTCTTGTCCTTGCCCTTCCCTTTCACCAAGCCTGCTCAGCTAGGTCCATGATGAGATCAACTCATCGCTGCCTGCCCAGCGAGACCAAGTCATGGCAGGTGACTGTACCACAGACACCTGTCCAGTGAGCCAAGGCTTTCTCAGCTACCGTCCTACCCGACCAGGCAACTCTGTCTTCCTCGCTGGTTTCGCCCTGCTCGTACCCGTGACCCTGGCCCTCGGCTATCGATTCAAGACGCCCATTTTCGCTTCCATACTGACGACTGGCCTACTTCTAGAAGTCCTCGGCTTTGCTGGACGACTGCTTCTCTTTGACAACGTCGCCAACAAGACTTACTTTGCCCTGTTCCTTCTCGGCACCGTCCTCGGCTCGACGTTCATTGCCGCCTCCATATTCATCATCCTGCCGCACGCCCTTTCGGTCTACGGTGCAAGGGCCAGCTCTGTCCAGCCGAAGCACATCGCTCTCGTGTTATCTGCTGTGGCTCTTGTTGCTGCCATTGTTGAAATCATCGGAACAGTTTGCGTTGCCTTTGCTGTCTTGGAGGTGAGTATTTCGTCCTGCTGGACCCGGGGGTTTCCTGGCCATCTGTTTCTAACAAAGTCAGGCCCCGCAGAACGCCAACATCCTGGTGACGGGCCTTGCCATACAGACTGCTGGTTTAGTGGTCTTCGTTGCTGTTCATTCCTGGTTCACCATCAACCTGAACGGCGAACGTAGCAAACTAGACCCAAAACACGCCACCGTGTACCGATCAGCACGTTTCAAGCGATTCCTCCTGGGTATGTAGCATCCTACAGGTGCACTCGGGTGATCTGAGTTGACTGACAAATCTTTTCAGTTACGCAAGCTGCGACAGTACTGCTTCTCAGCCACACGATTTACCGGATCGTGGAAACAGCCAGTGGCTTCGACGGGCCTCTCGCACAGAACGAGGCTGCTTGTATGGTAGTCAACGGTGCACTTCCATTCGTAGTCTGTGCCCTCCTCGCAATCTTCCACCCCGGCGTGGCCTTTGGCAAAGCTTGGGGTCCCACGTCACCTCGTTTGCGCAAGCGTTACACCCGCCCAGCACCTCTCCGTTCACCATTAGCGACCTTCGAATACAGTCGAAGCCCCGAGCAAACAGCCTTTGACAAGATGACGACTCCCACGTCGGCAACCATGCCGCTGCAGAATGCCACCATGGCAACCACAGTCAAACAAAGCCCCGTCACGCAAACCACCACGCAACAGCCTCTGTCTGTCGGGATGACGCAGAAAAACAGCCCGACGTTCTGGAAGGAGCAGCAGAGACGCCACTCGCAAAGGCTCAGCTCAACCTTCCTCAGACAGTCGCCCAAGACCAGCCCTACCTTTGAGATGAACCAGATGCAACAGCCCAGGGTGAGCCCGACAGCCCAGCACGGCTCTCGGCCACACTCTCAGTCGCTGTCGGGTCACAGGACGAGTCTCAAGTCAGAGCAAGCCGCAACGCGGGGCAAGTTGGTGGACAGCGAGACGCTCTGGTAATCAAGGGTACCGAACGAGGGCAGACATGGTTCGACTCTTTATCAGCTGACATGCTGATTTGCTCACTCTTCTCTCCTTTATTTCTGATACCTGGCTTCGTTTTATTTGTTTTTGGTGTTATAGGAAGTGGCGTCCTCCTCCTTGTTTTAGATGAGAGTCATCTTTGTTGAACCATTCGGGCTTCAGATGCAAGACCGATGGTCACTTTTTCTTTCTTTTTCTTGCCGTCGGGTGAAGCAGGAATTTGATGGAGCATTCGGGAACGGCTTTGCCTTTCTGGACTTGTGAGGCAAAACAGCCACTCTTTAAGGTAGTCAAGCAGGGGCTGTCAGCTCAGACTCCTTTGTTCCCAAACGGGTAGACTGTCATTCCTCGCATCGCGACGCACGTTCATCCTCCAGAAGGGGGGGAATCCATTCCTAAAGAAATTGATCACACACTCCGCCATTGTTCTGCTCTTCACTCTTGTGTTGTGCCAATGATGCCTCGTACATAAAATCGCGCCCATCCACACCCCTCGATTCCACATTGGTGGGCATGCCAGCCACAGTTGCTCCATGTCTGTTTGCAGCAACCAATAGCCATTCTTACAACAAAGAAGGGAATACCAGGGAGGATACAAGAAAGAAAGGAGAACAAACAGACGAAGAGAGAAGAGAAAAGCGCCTACACACAAATGGCAGAAGCGCCTGCCCACCCCCCCGTCTTGCGTCTGCCGTTCAAGCTGTCGAGGTCAGAGAAGAGAATCATCCTCTCGTCCATCAACGGCAGTCTCCTGCGGTCCCACGCCGCCCTCGAGCTGGCGAGGGCCCTGACGGCGGCCGGCGGGGGGGGCTGCCCTCCCGACCAGCGACGGGGCCGAGACGCGTACCTCGACGCCCTGGCGCACGCCAGCGAGGCGCACAGGGACGCCGTCGAGTTTCACCGCTGGCAGCAGGCGGCGCGCGCGCAGGTGTACCGTGGCCACTGTTTCCGCGGGCTCGGCGCGTGGAGGCGCGCGCACGCGTGCTACGTGCGCGGCGCGAGCGTGCGCGGGAGCGCTTGGGCTGCCGTTGACATTGAGGGGCTGACGCGGGAGTGTCAGGACAGGACGGAGAAGGAAGCAGCAGCAGCAGCAGCGGCGGCGGCGGCGGCGGCGGTTGCGACTGCGACTGTGAGGAGGCCGGACGAGGGGACCAAGACGGTGAGCTTCAGCCCTGTTGAGGAGCACGTCCTCGACCAGGCGTCAGCGGGTGGGCTGGTCAAGATCGCGGACGCGACACCCGGGGGTGATGATCCGCTCGCTGGTGAGTCGTGCTGGATCCGGAACGCCGAGGGACGCATCGTTGCCTACCGCTGGGAGAAGCCACAGCTGAGGAGAGTCGAGGGGACGGCGTACCTCAAGTGGTGGGAGGAGGCGGTCAAGCCCATTGGACTTGACGAGAACGACATCTGGTTTACCAAGTGAGCTTGGCATAAGCCAACTATAGACGAAGAGCAGCGCCGTTCAGTGGGAAGCTGGACTTCCACGAGGTATGCATTTCAGAACACAGAGTACTCCCACATTTCTGTCATGAAAAATAGAACAGTTGATTCGCCAGAGACACTGGGTGAGCTTTGCTAATTTTCATCTTTGTCTTCGCAGAGTAGTCGGGCTGGCTCGACAATGTTGCCGCCACCTCCTTTGTTGTGCCTTGAGCCTCGACTCGGGCCTCTTTCTTTGAGGGTACGGTCATCGATGCTTGGCTTCAGAAGTAGGTGCTTCGCTAGTCGTCCTGTCGTCTTTTGATAAACAGCAGCATGCGATGGCCTGTCTAGGAGGCTGTTTTTCCACCCTATCTACCTCTTGCTTTTATCAGACTCTCTACTCCAACTTCAAACCACGGCTTCCATCTTCACTAACAAGAAGGAAGGGTTGTCACAATATGGCAGATGACCACAATACTGTCGAGGGTGACAAAACTCCACCTCATGGTCAACAGCAGAGCGAGCACTCAGAGAAGAAAGGAGATACAGTCGACTATGGAAAAGTGAGACCGTTCCCGAGCCGAGATCAGAGAGAACTGCGCAAGCGTGTTTGGGCCAAGCCCGTACCCATGAACGATGGCGAGAAGAAGCGCATCATAGCCAACTATGAGGCAGACTTTCACGACTTCGAAAAGGATGCGGAGGAGGCGGGCATTTTGGAGGAGGGCGGATCGAACGAAGGGTCATGGGACGTCGATGAAGATAATCCACACGGAACAGCCACAAAACGTGTGCACTTCCTTCGGGCAGATCTCGAGGCAGGTCCCTCTCCCGAGGAGAAGGCGCTCGCGCGAAGGCAACAAATCGAGCAGCAGACAGGCGAAGAGGTTTCCGACGCTGACTGGTTTGCCATTTGGTCGCACGAGACGGCCAACGACGGCATGATCGAGCGCCTCCGCCGGTGGGCTGCCGGCCGAGACTCGGTGCCCGTGGCGTACTTTAATGCCTTTATACAGAGAACATACGCTGCAACATATGACGCCATCGCTGAAGAGGATCGTCTACGGGCGCAGAAGCTGTCCATGCAGATTGACTACGACGCGCGGCTCGAGCAAGATCAGAAGGACTATGATATCCGGGTTGCCCGCTCGCGTGCGGATGCGATGGCTTCTGCAGAGGTAGCACTCCTGACTAGGATGATACAAGACACACTTGGCCAGATTTTTGAAGAGTCGAGACTACAAGACGAACCACACTCTGTGGCCTTTGCGGAGGCACACGCCGATGCAAGCAACGCCCTCGCAGATCGTATGCGGGCGGAAGAGGCTGTGGACGAGACCACGACTCAACATATCCCCCCCAACCCTCAGATGATGAGAGATAAGGACGGTCGCCTGCGCACTGCCATGAATTGTCTGCATGCTCATCTTGTTAGCCAGCCCTCAAACGCGGCATCTCTCGATAGACTTGTTGACGCCCTGCTCACTTCATCGGGTGGACGACAAGAATCTCGACAGGACTTGTTTGATACCCAGGAACGGCTGCGACAGAACGCAGATGAACGGGCGAAGAATGCCTTGAGGGTGCAGAACTTGGGGTTCCAACACTTTATTGAACTCGAACAACAACTTCATCATGCTACAACAACGGTCGCACAGGTCCAGAAAGACCTTCGAGACCGCGATGATGAGCGGAAGAACCTGTGGCTCGTCGTTCACTCGATGGAAAACTCAATGATGAAGCAAGCCGTTGTCAGCATCAACAAGTATCGAAGGCTCGTCGCGCAGCGGGTTCGAAACAACCTTTCCGAACAAAGCCATAAACTTCTGACCGAGGCCAACAAGCTTGAGCGCTCAATCTACTCGTTTGAACAGCTCAGTGAGGTGCTGCAGAACACCACCCTGCCGCCCCCGGCCGATATCGCAACCCGCATCTCCGACGAGCTCGCACGCATCGCCTCGCTCTTTGAGAGCGCACCGGACAGCATCCGCAGCCTGGCGTCAGGCCTCCTGGACCAGGAGATCGAGGAAGAATCAAAGTCCAGCGAGAGGTCGGCCGAGGCAGACACTCAGGCGAAGCTGCAGGTTCTTGAGGACGAGGTCAAGAAGCTAAGTGATGACAAGAGGCGGCTCGAGGCGCAAATGCTGAGTATCAAGGACACAACGGACATCTCGGCGCTCCTTGACGCGCAGGACGCCGACAGGAAGCGGGCCGACGAGTGCCAGCGCGAGGCGCAAGAGCTACACTCGCAACTGCGCGAGTCGAGGCGGCAGGGTATAGCGACCGCACGTGAGGTACAGACACGTATCAACGCCATGCAAAGGAGCCTCAACCGGGCGCACGCCCCAAGCAAGGTGCTTGAGCGGCAGGCGGAGCAGGCGAGAGAGGAATGTCGAACGGCGGAGCTGAGGGCGGATATTGCAGAGGCCAAGGCCAAGGACCTCATGGCGACGCTGCAAGAGGTGAGCGGCGACTTTATGAAGATTTTACCCCAGTCCGAAACGGAGACCATGTCGCCCACGGCCACGGCCACGGCAGCGGAGGTGAGCGATGACAAATACACGAGGGAGAATCACAGGGGCCAGATCGAGAGACTCACGAGCGAGCTGGAGAAGCTGAAGACAGAGAAGGAGGGCGCCGCGTCCAAGGCCTCGTTTGCGGCACGCCGCGAGCTCGAGAATGAGTTGCGAATCAAGACACTCGACATGGAGAGAGCAAAGGCGGAGCTCGTTGAGGTCAGAGAGTCGATGGCGGTTCAGGTGCTCGCGGGGGTTGAGGAGAGGACGAATGGTCTCTGGAATGATTTAGTCGCGAGCGGAATAGCGGCTAACATGAGCAACGACGAGGTGGGGGAGGAGGTACGGAGCGCCCTGGAGAGGTCGCTTGATGCACACAAGGTGTTCAATACGAAGCTCCTCGACAGCAATTGTGAGCTGCGCAGGCTACTGAGCGAACACAACCAGGCGTACGCCAGACTGCAGCTGGCGCGATCGGTTGATGCACTGTCAGGCGAGGATTTCAGAGGGAAGCTTGTAGAGCTTCAGCAGGAGGTGGCGGCGATCCTGGGGCGCGGCGAGGACGATGCCGAGGCACCGGCGACGACGTGGGGTCAGGGACAGCGGCAGTCGGCGATGCGTATCCGGCAGGTATTTGCCGGGAGGCCATCGGCGGAGGAGGCAGCGGCGGGCCTTATGAGCCGTCCACAGATCGAGGCGTACTGGAAGTACCTGTCATTTCAGCGGCAGCGGGCGCAGGCCGTTAGTGCGCTGCGACACGCAGACTGGTGTGGGGCACTGGCGAGGCTCGACAGGCTGGACAAGTGGCTCGAGGGAGCTGGCCCGTGGCACGAGTTCTATCGGGAGTCTGAGATTCAGGGGTCGCTAGCGTTTGTGCGCGCTTTCTGCCTAGCTCGGACTTCTGGCGACATGCGGAGGAGCGGCGATGCTGGCTGGACAGTCGTACAGGACGCTTCGAAGCAGGAGCTGGAACGTGCTAGGGATATTTGCCATGGCGAAGGTGGTGATGATGTTGACGAGAGTGATGTCTCGTCAGGAGAAGAGATACGATACGTGCAAGTATGGCGGGATTTTGGGACACGCGCTGAGCACGAGTTGGATGCCTTGTCCTTTTTGGGGGGATGATGGGAATGCCGGGGCCGAGGGCGGTGAATAGGAAGGAGAATTACTGCTTAGGAGAACGAATGCTCGAGAATCGGCTTGTGGACTGCGTCGTCGGTTGAGATGAGGTCGTAGACGGCTGGGTAGGAACCACGCATTGTACCTTCTGAGTCCAGTGAGGCAGGCACCACTTGTGTAGTACAGGCACACGGAAGGCGAGCACCTGCCCACTCATCATGACGCCCCTCTCTCCTCGTCTCCCTTAATTCCTTCCCTCGGCGTCAACTTTGCTGTGCCTTCTCTAATCGAGGCCACCATTGCTGTGCTGAACAGTCGGCCCGAGCGTTGTGGTTACAACTGCTGCCTGCTGGGCAGCCTGCCAGGGGGGCAAATCACCACCAAGATACCTAAGGTACCTTACCTTAAGGCAACTGCACTCACCAATGCACAGGCTGCTCTTCGAGTTAACCCATTTAAATTTGCAATGGCTACTCACAATTGTCACTGCTATTGGCTGAGCAATTGTCTGTACCTTCCTCCGTAGGTACCTTAGTTAGCCCAATGGGTACCTAGAGATAAGGTTATACAGTAGTCCCCTCGCTAGCTGCACTGACATGATGACATGGGACGAAGACAAGGGAGCATTGACGATTCTCGTGTCTAACCTGTCTAACGGCTTGGCACAGACAAGGGTCTCATTCCCACGCACAACCAACCGCCACCAACAGGCGCTTCACAGCCAAACACCTCGGTCGAACGAAATATCGAGTCCCGAGAGTCTGGTTCGGGGAGCAAATGATTCATTTTATTGCTGCAACATTTGCAGCACGCTTCGCCTCGTTTCTTCCGCGGCAACTCCGCCCACTCCGTCTGGCTCACAGTAGCCCGTTCTGGCCTTTTCGTCTCGACGCTCATCGTCCGACTTCTCACGCGCGCATGGACTCCTGGCCTCATGAAATCAGAGTAGCATGGTCACATCCCAGAAGGGCCCAACATGTGCCCTGCAACTCATTTTCCTATGAGAGGCTCGCCTCCCGCAGCACCAGTGTCGGCTTTGCGTGCTGCTCGACAACTGCCCTCTGCCAGTCGCCGCCTGCTCGGTGGAGGACTACTCCCCCCCTCACCTTGACGCATGACGGAGCCAAGACTGGGTACTCTTCTCGCTGACTTGGCGATCCCCCCTCCCCTCCACTCTTGCTCTCCAACCCAGCGCCCCTGGAGAGAGCGGCCTCAAGCACCAACAACACCATGAAGGTGCCTTTTCTTCAACAGCAGGCTCAACTCGAGAAAGGCCATTCTCGAACCATCTCGCAACCGGGGTCCTTACCGTTCATCACGGATCTCAAGGCAAAGCTGCTGCCTCTGACCCAATACAGCTACAGCATACCGAATCCTCTGGCGAGGGCCCTCAAGCTCGTCGCCGCCGTCCTCGTCTTCGTGGTCTTGTGCTTGAACCTACCTTCGAGGCGACCCTACGCGACAGACTTGGTCCTTGAGACGGCCGACTTGCGTAATGGCGCCCTTGTCTCTGTCAAGCCGGTCAGGCCGTCACATGCTGCTGACGACCTGTCCAAGCCCGTCAACGAAAGCACCCACGACGCCCACCCTACTACGACCCACGTCATGAACTGCAACACCGACATGGGCAGGCTCCGCGAAATCGGGGCCGCCCACGATCTCGGGGACCAGATCGAGTACCTCAAGCACTACATTCGATTCACGCGCAAACCCATCGAACGGCGGTCCTATACCGTGCTGCAACAGAGCCTGCTGCCCGACAGTAGCGAAGTAGGCCAGAGCTTCCGCACGCTACGACTGTCCGAGAGCAACGTCCACGAGGCTGAATGTCGCAAGCCTCTCGACCTTGAGGTTCCCCAGTCACTCTTCCCCGCCAATGTCGACCTCTCCGACTACATCTTCGCCCTTACTACGACTTTCAAGCGCCTCAAGCACCCCAAAACGATCGAGGAGTGGGCCTACTGGCTGACAGATGGCAACGGCATGACGAACGGCGGCAAGCTCCTCGTTCGGCTCACTGACGCCTCCGACGTGGAGCTCAGAGACGTGACCCAGCGCCTCGCCGATGTTGGCATCGACGCCGAAGTGAGCGCTTGCGACAGTCGCATAGAGAACGAGATGGCTGCGCGCTATCTCGGCCTGGTCCCTCTGCTGTATTCCCACAAGATATCCTCCGCGAAGCAGTGGTTCGTCTTGTGCGACGCCGATACCTTCTTCTCAGCCATGAACAGCCTCGTCGCGAGATTCAAGCAGTACGACCACACAAAACCGCTCTACGTCGGAACTTTGTCCGAGGATGCCGGCGCCGTCAAGCGCCACGGTTCCCAGGCCTTTGGCGGCGGCGGCGTCTTCCTCAGCCGGCCCCTGGCCAAGATCATATCAAGCGTCCATGATACGTGCATTACGCGGGCCAAACTGAAGGAGTCCAACTCGGGCTGGGGTCCTCAGGGAGATATCCTCCTCCGCAAGTGCATCTATGAGAATACCGACGTGCGCTTAACCCTACTCGATGACCTCTGGCAGCTCGATCTCTCGGGAGACGCGGCAGGCTTTTATGAGAGCGGTCTCAAACCCTTCAGTATCCATCATTTCAAGGGTCACAAGAAGTGGTGGCACGCCTCGTTCCCGCTCAACACGACCAAGATTGCCCGCACTTGCGGCGAGGACTGCTCTTACCAACGCTTCGTCACCGCCGATAACTTTATCATCTCCAACGGATACAGTGTCGCGCAGTATCCTCAAGGCATCGACTTCGACCTCAACCAGATAGAGGGCACCTTCCGCTCAGACATCAAATTAGACAGAAAGAACAACGGGTGGGCCTTTGACTACACCTTCGGCCCCCAGCGACTGCCACTCAGCAAGACGGGTAAAAAGATGGCCTGGGACATCTACGATTCGCAGTACCTTGAAGACGGGTCAGTCTCACAGGTCTATGTCCGGAAGAAGGACGACGAGCGATGGACGACGAAGGAGGGAAAGCCCATGAAAACCCTTGATGGGATCATTGAGCTTATATGGATCCCAGCATGAAGTTGGGAAACGGGGGAAAAGTGAATGCTTGCAGCTGAATCATCTGCGGAAAGAAGAACATAAGAGTAAAAAGACAAAAATAAAAGACTGAGTGCCGAGGTCACAGCGTTTTCACCATCGCACTGCTAGGTACAGGATACGAGGAACGCGGGTCGACCGAACCTACGGACATCAGGCGAGCGCAAGTTCGTGTCGTTCACCTCTCGTGCGCATGCAATTCCCCTTCAGTGATATGTATATACGCAATGAGATGATTGATGGCGGATGGGCTGTTTTCAGCGGTTTCGGCGTCAAATCATCCCACCTGCGTTGATGCACCTCACCCCAGGTATTCTACCTCACCTCGCATTAGGGTAGTGAATAGGAGCTCAGAGAACAAGGACCGCTGCTGCCCCCCCTGCCGACCAGACCTCAACTGTGAGAGGCTACAATCCAGCCCAGCGAAATATCGTCTTGGCTTTTCGCGAATCGGGGCTGCGGCACAGCTTTGTGACCGCTCATCTGTTGCGCCCAAGATACAAATCGAGGGTACTGCCCCGTGCACTCGCATCAGATAATCGAGTTGATTGCCTGTATCATGCAAGGGTGCTAATAATCCTCTACAGCTCACAGCCTCGAAGCGGGTTTTCCGCCGACATTAGCAGATGGCAAGGGTCGAGCGACCACCAGGAGACCACAGTCTGCAGGCTGCAGATTGCAGACTGCAGATGAAAAACGCGTGCGAACTGCATCCCAAAAAAGGGGGGTTTGCAGTTCGTTCGCTGCACTGGATTTGCATATAGTCTGCCCAGGTTCGCCGATGTCGCGATTCCATTTGTGCACCCAATAGTCCGGTGCTCATCAGTCGTCAATTCCATCGAGAGCAGCAACAATGCGGAGTCCGCGGGCGAACATGACGGTCGGCGTCCTACTGGCCCTGGGCAGTGCGGGCATGGCCACCAGGAGCTGCGTGTCCCGTTGCGTGAGTTATGTCCTTAGTGTCGGGCCAGGAGATCGATCGCGGTGATTAGGATGATTGCTAACCTCGTGTGGCTCGCAGTGTTTGGATTTGAAGAACGTTCCTAGTCTCGAGGGTAAGGTCTACTTTCCCGACTCCGAGGCCTACGAGGCTCGTCTTCAGACGTACTGGTCTGTCTCAGCGGCCCTCGAACCGTGGTGCATGGTACAGCCGTCGACGGCCGAAGACGTCTCGGTGGCGATCAAGACAATCGTGGCAGGTGACTGTCCCTTTGGCATACGAGGTGGCGGACACGGCGCGCACGCGCTCTCCAATGGCGTCGAGCACGGCATCACGATCGACTTTGGTATGTTGAAGCTGCCCGTTTATCTTGACCACAAGTACCGGGTCTTTTTGAAAGAAGCCTTTTCTGATCGATTTTGTTGTCATCAGGCCAGATGAACGGCACGACCTGGGATCCCGAAACCAGGCTTGCATCAGTCCAGCCCGGAGGTCATTGGCAGACCGTGTACGATGAGCTGGCGCCTTACGGCGTTGCAGTGACGGGCGGCCGAGCGGGCACCGTGGGCACCGGCGGTTTTATCAGCGGCGGCGGCAATTCTTTCCATTCGGCGTCGCATGGCATGGGTTGCGACACGGTGGCCAACTTTGAGGTTGTGCTCGCGGACGGCTCCATCGTCAACGCCAACGCGACCAGCAATGCGGACCTCTGGCAGGCGCTCAAGGGCAGCAGCGGGAACCTGGGGCTCATCACACGCTTCGATATGTACCCGATCGAGTTCCCGGATCCTGAGCGCCCGGTGGTCTGGGGCGGCAACCTGTACTACGACCTCAAGTCAGGCCCGGCCCTCGTCGACGCGCTGGTGCAGTTTACCGACAATGTGCACAAGGACGAGAACAGCTCGTCGATCGTGTACTGGGCACACCTACCCCAGATTCTCGGAGGTACCATCCTCAATGCTGCTGTGGAGAACACACTGGGTGAGGTCAAGCCGGCGGCGTTCGAGGTGTATTACGACGTCGAGGGTCTTTACGACGACACGACCAAGGTTGATACGCTCTCCGCGGTGACCAACGCACTGGGGGCTGGGCAGCCCGCAGGGTTCCGGTACGTGACGAGATGGTCTGCCGTTGGAGGTCAAGAGACGGGATGTGTTGGCTGACATGTGTACCAGAAATGCCTGGTTCACAGCATCCTTCAAGAACGACGCACGACCGATGAACTACGCCGCGGAAAAGTTCCACGAGCTGAATGCAGCGATCGAGAAGATAGCACCGGCGTCGGTATCGAACTTCAACACGCTGTGCATGCTGCAGCCGATCACCAAATCCATCGTGGACAAGGGCGTCGCCAACGGAGGCAACATTTTGGGGTTGGAGAGCTACATCGACGAAGGCAACGGCATCATGTTCCTCGTGACGCTGGCGATCAACGGGGCGGAAGCCGAGGCGCTGGCGTTGCCCCTGGTGGCGGCCTACCTCGAGGACATTGACGCGTACTCCGAGTCGTTGGGGTTGAAGTGGGACTGGAAGTATCTCAACTATGCTCATAGCAGCCAGGAAGTCATCGAGACATTTGGCAAGGAGGCTGTCGAAAAGCTGCAGCGTGCGTCTGCGAAGTACGATCCGCAAGGTGTGTTCCAGAAGCTGCGCGTATCGGGCTTTAAGATCCCGTCGAAGTCGTAGCGACAGAGTTGTGTCGCGTCTTTGGAGGAGCAAGAGCGAAGACGCACGCAGGTAGCTGATATGGCACTTGGCTTTGGTAATTGGCCCAAACGGAAGGTGTACACAGCCTATCTCCCTAGGTACCTAGGTAGGTAAGTAACCTGCAAGGTACCTTACCAAGCTTACGTAGGTACCTAGGCATGACCTGGACGTGACCGCCGCTCTGTACTTGGGAGGGGAAACAAACAAACACACAAACACACTCCGCCGATTCACGTAGTTGCTGTCGTTTCCCGTGGTCTGCTGATCTGTGACGTGAATGTGTCTAGGTTCGCCACACCCTGACACTCGTCTGAAATTGCTTCCGAACCCGGTGCGATTACTGGCAACGTCAATGTAAGCCACACAAGGCGCGCAGCATCTACAAGAAGAAACAAAAATGCAGGTACGGATGCGGGGTAACAACTACATCCCGTCATGCCCAAGGTGAGCTCCAAGACATGTATGTGTCTTGTCTCAGATCCTGTGTGTCCTCAGGTGTCCGCTGAGACGTCGAGAGGCCGCCGAGAATTGTTCGGCGGAAGAGCTTCTTCCATGTGAAATGTTGACCTTGTCGTCACGCAAGCCTGGCCCATGCCCTCCCTCCGGCCGGTCTCCAACCCAGTTTCCATGTCCGAGTTGGGCATGCAAGCATGTCAATCGAGCCGCCCAGCGGTGCAATTCTTCACCTATCTCCACATGCATGCATATTAATTAACGGCGACGCTCCGAATCTTTGCTGCACTGCCGCGCCTAACGCCGAGCCACAGACTTGAACGAACCGCACTGGAAGCGAAACCTGCGTTGCAACATGGATCAGATTCAAGCCCGATTCAGATGCCTCTCTGCAAATGGCCCGGCTCGACGTGGGAACTCGAAGCCCGATCCTAGCAGGCCCCAGCAGTTCTTCAAACATTCAACATGTCGGTCGCCATGGCTTCTCCTCCCACGATAAACCCCATTGGTCCTCTGCGTCACGTCACCTACGCCTCCCACGACCAACAGTCTATGCGTTTCAGAGTCGTTCTCCCACACTACGACCCTCCCCGGCGCGCCAGCGCGGATTGATAGTTGTCCCGCGCTCGGCATGCGGCCCACGAGTTGAGCCACTTGATCATTGCGAATCCTCTGGCCCTAATACCAGATCTCGGCCGACCAGGGGCCAGCCCATGCAACGCGATCTGCGTCCACGGCACCCTGAGATCCTAGACGGCCCTTCTTCGTCGTGCTAGGCATGGATGGCGAATGGGCAGTCCGGTGTCATGAACCTGAGCAGTCAAACTGATGACCCTGGCCGGTTGTGAGTTGGCTTTTTTTTGTCTTCGTTTGGATTGCAACGCCAGTCGCTGCCATCCCTTCGTTGCCACCATCGCGGCTGCTTTGTGGGGAAGAGCCAAGGTTGAACCCGCATGGATGTTCGGTACTGCTTCCCCGGCTTTCCTGAACACGGCTGGTTATCTTTAATTTACCCATAGTATTCAGCAACCCCCGTCAGCGCACCCAACGAAGCAACCAGCCATCGGCCGCCGCGACGTGAACCGATCGCGCTGCTTTGTCAAGCTGAGCAAGCAGAGACTCGGCCCGTTCGAGGAGTCGCATCGTATCTCCTTGCTCCGTACCCGTCACCACGCGGACACGCAACCCGACCTCAACATCGCTCTGCCGCTCCCGTCCCAGATTTTGACCCGTCAACTGCGAGTCAGCGAGCCACAAACCCCAGGCTTGACCCGCGGCGGACCGCAAGCTTGATTGGACGCCGTGCGGTTACTGGCAGATGACGACGTGCCTTTCATATGCCCATCGGCAGTGCACAGCCTGCTCCTCGCCTTGGTGCAGTCATCCGTCGAGTTTCGACCATGCGAGATAGTGTTTCTTGGCATTTTGACACGGTCGAGTCTCTTGTCAGCAAGAAAGCTTCTTTCTTCCAGCGGAAACAGGCCTTCCTGGGTTCAGAACGGCAATTGTTGAGGAAAACATATGCCTTGCTGCATGTGTTGCTGTGTGAAGAACACTCATGACCACGTACATCGTGTCGGGAGACGAGGGCCGACATCGACATCCATGAGGCAGAGAGACGCCATGAGCATCAGCTACGGCGCGATGGCAAGACAGCAACGAGTATTGCAAGAGATAAACCAACTCAATCACGTCGGCACATATCAAACATGCTGACTCGACCTGGTGTAAGTGGGATGACTTCGTGATACCCTGAATGAGCTGCAACTGGTGCGTTGCGGTGCACGGGATCTGCTTTTTGAATCGGCTTACACAAAAGAACAAGCCACAGGCACCCTGCCTGCTGGCTGTGAGAAATAAATGACCAAGGCCATGTCGCATCCTCTTGTCTGGGTCGGTCGGAATTCCGGGAAACATGAACCAACCTCATATGTGGCTGGCCCCGTCGCGCGCAGCAGCCGAGGCCATTTTCGACAGACCGGATGGAACCTGCTGCTGCTGCTGCTGCTGCTGCTGGCCACTCTTCCCTGCCCAAAGATACCTTCCCAAGCCGGCAGCTACCCTACCATTTCTCGCATGCTGTACAGCCTACCAACTGTACCTACCTAGGTACCTAGGTGGACACGATGGCTGGCCGATGCTTCTCGATACTTGCTTGTCGGTCATGCGAGGTCACAAAGACAAGTTTATAAACCTAGCCTCCCACATTTGAGCCTTCAAAATGCACTCTCATTTCGGATGCTGAGTGCTCGCTGCTTCTTTACTACAGCCCCTGGCCCGTCCACGAGCTCACAGTCATCTACGCTTTCCAGGACAACGCTCTTCATCCTCTGCCTTGACCTTTCGCAGCCCAAGATCTATCTATAGCTCCCTGTCATCGATTATCTTAACCAGAAGCTGAAATTCGCATACAGCTCCGCCATGGCAGGCCACGGAGCGGCCAGTGGCCCGTCTCAACTACCTGAACTGTTTGCGGCTCGCTTGGCTCTGAATAAACTTGCCGTCACTTACTTTGCCGCCGCTTTGGTGTCCCTCATGGCTATATTCATCGGCTTTCACTTCACTCGCATATTGGCTCACAAGTCGGGTCTTGCGCCTCGGTTTTCTATTTTCGCCAGCCCCTTTCTTTTCGCCTCAAGGTACGCATCTCTCCTTTCCTGCTGAGCCGGAACGGGAAGCAACATGTCTGACGAATGCTTTTGTTCTAGAATCCTCCGAAGAAGGCTCCTCGCCAAAGCTCCATTCTTACCTTCCGTCGGCCACGCTGGACTTGCCTTGATCTATGTGGGACTCAATATTGTTCTGACATTTAAGCCCCTGATGAACCACCCTGCCTTGGCACTCCTATCCAATATTGCCTCGCGGACTGGATGGTATGTGAAGCCTACCCCACCGCCCATCACGGCCCTACCTGACCTTACGTTTTAGGCTTGCACTCGCCAACATCTGCCTCGCCGTCTTTCTCGGTCTCAAGAATACGCCTTTAGGGTATCTGACGACCTGGTCCTACGAAAGACTGAATGTCATTCATCAGATTGTAGGTTATACCGCCATGGCTATGACAGCTGTGCATGGCATCGCCTACTCGGTCTACTTTATTCAGCGAGGAAACATGGCGCGACTCCGGGTCCAAGAGGAGATTTATGGCATAGTCGCAGGCTTCACCATGCTGACGCTTGTCATTGTTGGCTGCACTATCCGACGGTGGTATTACGAGCTGTTCTACCTCGTGCATGTCTCCTTCTTTGTCGTCACCATGGTTTTTATTGGTCTTCACCAGCCCGAGACGCACAAGCATATTCTCATCGCCACAGGCGTCGGCGCCGGCATGTGGGCGCTCGACCGTCTTCTCCGCATTCTCAGGGTCAGTCTTTACAGTTTCAACAACCAGGCCACCATACATCCGCTGCCGCACGGAGGTACCCGTATTGTGCTACGAAAGCCTCCTATTGGTGCGAGTTCTGGCGAGCACTGCTTCCTGTGGGTTCCCCGCATCAGGTCAGTCGAGATGCACCCATTCACAATTGCGGCGGCAGACCCTCTGGAGTTTGTCGTGGCTTCCTATGACGGCTTCACCCGCGACCTTCACAAGTACGCCATCCAAAACCCAGGTGCCAGTCTCAGGGCCTCTGTTGAAGGCTCCTATGGCACTTTCCCCGACCCTACTTCCTATGACAAAGTGGTCTTGATAGCAGGTGGGAGCGGGGCAAGCTTCACCGTCGGCATGGCACTCAATATGATCAAGCACGCCAACCCTGGCTCTCAACAGAGCGTTGTGTTCATCTGGATGGTAAAAGATAATGGTGAGTCAAACTGGACAAACTCCTGTTGATACGGAAAGGACTGACACGCTATGCAAGCGCATCTGGAATGGTTCTCTGACCACCTTGCCACGATACGCCAGAGTCTCAACTCATCCATCTCATTGTACGTGACCAGATCATCAAGGCACGGGACAGGGGCTGTCAGTGACAATGCCCTTGCACCCGCCACAACCGTGTTCCGCAACCGCGCAGCGACATTTTCGTCCTCGGACAGCTCCCCTGACACCCCTGTCGATGACGAGAAAAGGCTTGCCGAGGACAGGCCGGGCCGCGTCTTGACACGTCACATCTCCGACCCCGAAAAGTCGGAGCACGACTTGGAGCCGGAATCGCCCACGTCCCCTTGCGACACATCTGCTGCCGGCGCACCTCGACCACACCAGCAGTCTACCAGCGAGTTGCACATCCACGGAATTCCCATTACATACGCGCGGCCTGACGTCTCGGCTTTGATCCACCATGCCATTGCGCAGACGCCCAGCAGCCAACAGGTGCTGGTTATGGGCTGCGGCCCGGAGGGGCTGATGACGCAGGTGCGCAATACAACAGCCGAGTCAGTCAGGAGAAAGGGTCCTGCGGTAGAGCTTCACTGCGAGCAATTTGGATGGTGACAGGGCCGTGTTGTTTGTGTGGCAGTTTGGCGCTTGGTCTATAGCATAGTCGATCTCAATGTTGGGCTTCCATCCTGGTAGTCCTTCAGTATGGCTCCCTCAGTGCTTGTTTTGTGAAAACGTGGTGCCATGTTTCATACGCGGGAAGTTAGGCAAAGAGGAACCTATCGCGGCACGGCAAGTTATCGACCACAGCAAGCAGGTGGCTGATCCAGGGGAGATAATCTGTCCACGTGAACACCGTCTCCGCCACGCACTGGCAGAACATGGTTCCCTTCGCAATCTCTGGCTAGTTCCAATGCCGGTCGTCAGTCGCATAGACTTCTCCTGAGAAAGCCCCTTCTGGTCTATGACCGAGTGCTCTCCTTAGTGTACCTGCAATATATGGCGATCCGCCCCCCCCTCGCCCTTTGCCCAGATGCGATCGAGGCAAGCTCCAAGCAGACAAATGGAGCATCGGGCCGAGCAACATGCCGGCCGCGAACAGGCCGACATGTGGCCTCGAAGTTAGCCCTCCACCCCACCTCCATCCTCAACGGGCTGCCATGATCGGTTCGGCGGTCCAAGTGAACACGGGGGCCTCGCTTAACATTTGCAGTGCCCTGCCTGCCGCTGGAGTTGAGGCCCCCCGCACTCCTCCCCCGCATTCGTTCGGCTCGGTTCATTCCGAGAAACTGCTTCCATCACGGTTGGAACGGGACAAGCATGTCGGATGGATGTGACGACGAGCGTAAACGTGGACACGTCCAAATTTTGTCTCGGCCGACGAGTCGTGCTGGATGAGCCCATCAACGTGCCGCATTTGCTGTGGCTGCTGGGGACCGGCGTTTGCTCCGGACGACTTTGTCGATTGCGGCCATCGCCGGCCATGTAGGGCAAAAGAACGTTCAGGATGTGTGGTACCTGATAGTGGCGCGGTCAAGTCGATCACGTGGCGTACCGCGCGCACGACTATCAAGGCGCAGACTGGATCACGACGATTCTCTTTTGAATGCCACCATCACAAAAGAGTGCAGTGCCCAACAAAGTAAGTCAGTCAGTCATCTTGTCAGCGTTGCTGTTAATAGTTTCTCCATCTGCTCTACTCTTCCCGTGGTAAAAGGATGGAAGGTATCAATGTTGAACGGATAAGCCCCAGCGCCAATTTGTTGAAGAAATGCCACTCCTTCGCCATAATGCATTCAAAAGCCATCCCTTAGAACAAACCCTGGATCTCACCAGTCTCCACGTCAACGTCCACATTCAGGTAGCCTGGCGCGGTGGGCAGACCTGGAATGGTCTGGATGTCGGCAGCAAGCGCATACCTGTAGCGTCGTCAGTACAACAATCTGCGGGGCACGTTGAAATTCGAGCATAACTTACAGGTAGCCGGCGCCGGCGGCCATTCGCACGTCGCGGATGGGCACTGTGAAGCCCGTCGGGGCACCCTTGAGCTCGGGATCGTGAGAAAGCGAATACTGGGTTTTGGCCACGCAAATGGGAAGGTTGCCGAAACCCTGCTTGGTGAACTGGTCGACCTTCTTCTGCGCCAACTCGCTGAACTCGACCGCCGCAGCACCGTACATCTTTTTTCCGATGGCCTCGATGCGTTCCTGCACCGTGCCGTCAAGATCGTACAGCAGCTTGAAGTCTTTGGGCTTCTCACTCGCCGCGATAACACCCTTGCCCAGCTCGACGGCACCCTTGCCGCCCTCGGCCCAGTGGTTCGCAAGAATGGCATCCTCGGCGCCAGCCTTGATGGATTCTTCCCGGATGACAGCAATCTCAGCATCCGTATCAGTGGAGAATTTGTTGATGGCCACGACAACGGGAATGCCGTACGCTCGAGCGTTCTGGATGTGCTTGGCGAGGTTCACACAGCCAGCGCGCAGAATATCCACATTCTCCTCCTTGTACACAGCGTTCAAGGGCGCACCTGGAGAGATAGGGGGGCCGCCACCGTGCACCTTGAGAGCGCGAACTGTGGCGACGACGACGACGACATCGGGCACCAGTCCGGAGGCGCGGCACTTGATGTTGAAGAAGCGCTCGCCGCCCATGGTGAAATCGAAACCTGCCTCAGTTACAACGAAGCCGGCCTTTTCGGCGGGGTCCTCGTCCGCTTCTGTGCCCACAAGCTTCAACGCCATCTTGTCAGCGAGCACAGAGCTGTTGCCGATGCTGATGTTTGCGAAGGGCCCGGCGTGAACAAAGACTGGGGTGCCTTCCAGGGTCTGCATCAGGTTGGGCTTGATAGCGTCCCTCATGAGAGCCGTCAATGCGCCGCCAGCACCAATGTCGTCGCAAGTCACGGGGTCACCGCTCCTGGAGCTGGCGACGACCATGCGGCCAAGTCTTTCCCGAAGATCGCTCAGGCTCGTGCTGAGGGCAAGGATGGCCATGCACTCACTGGCGACAGAGATATCGAAGCCGGTTTCACGCGTCTGACCCTTCTCCGTCGCGGCTGTGCCAACAGTGATTCCACGAAGGTGGCGATCATTCACATCTAGAACACGGCGCCAAGTGATAGTCTCAGGGTCGATATCCAGACGCGCAAAGCGACTGACTTCTTCCTCGGTAAGATCGTCAGGGTTGGTCTTGTCGATACCAAGCTTCGTCAGGCGACGGAACATGACAGGCGCAAAGACACGCTTGCCGTTCTTTGCGGGGACAAGGCGGCGGTACAGAGGTCCATCCTTCTGCGTGTTCTCATGGAAGATACGAGTCTCGATCGCGGCGGCGAGAAGGTTGTTCGCTGCTGTAATGGCATGGATATCACCTGTCAGGTGCAGATTGAATTCATCCATCGGAATGACCTGACTGTAGCCTCCACCAGCAGCACCGCCCTTGATCCCGAACGTTGGGCCCTGGCTGGGCTGACGGACGTTTCCGAAAGTGACACGGCCAAGGTGCGCGCCCAGAGCCTGGGCGAGACCCATTGTGGTGGTCGATTTGCCCTCGCCAAGAGGGGTTGGGGTGATACCAGTCACAACGACATACTTGCCGTTGCGACGGTGTTCCAGCCTCTTGAGCAGATCGAGGTCCACCTTGGCCTTGTAGGCACCATAAGGCTCCAGCTCGTGCGAGGCAATGCCGACTTCCTTTGCGAGGCGGGTGATCTGTTTGGGGGTCTGGGCCCTGGAGACGTCAATGTCCGATGGCACCGGCTCCTTCAGATGGAGCGGCAGGGGTACAATCTTTCGCTGCCTCTGTCTCTCGAGGGATTGTGAGGCCGAGTCCACGACGTTTCTTAAGAGCATGGCAACGGTCATGGGCCCGACGCCACCTGGCACAGGAGTGATATGCGACGCAACCTGCGAAGCAGACTCGAAGTCGACATCGCCAACTAGCCTCTGGCCAGACTTCTTCGTGTCGTCGGGAATGTAATTGGTGCCGACATCGATGACAACGGCGCCCTTCTTCAGCCATTCGCCCTTGACAAAACCAGGTTGTCCAATGGCGGCAACAACAATGTCTGCTGCCTTGACGTGTTCCTCCAGGTTCGCGGTCCGAGAGTGACAGACAGTGACAGTCGCGTCAGCGTGGCGCAGGAGGTAGCTGACGGGGCTTCCGACAATATCACTCCGGCCAATGACCACGGCATTCTTGCCTTTCAAGTCGACGCCAGTCTGCTGGAGCAGGACCATGACACCCTTGGGGGTGCAAGGCACGAAGAGGGGCCGACCGCCCTTCTTGGCCAACTCGCCGATGTTGGTGGTGCCAAAGCCGTCAACATCCTTTTCGTCAGCGACGGCCGAAGTCACAGCGTACTCGTCAATGTGCTCAGGGACAGGCAGCTGAACCAGGATGCCATGGACCTCAGGGTTGTTGTTCAGGCGGTAGATCTGATCGAGGAGCTCGGGCTCGGAGATGGTAGAGGGGAAGTGTAGTAATTCGCATTGAATGTTGGCCTAGCAAAGTATGACATTGTCAGCAACTCAGCTTAGCGACGATGGAGGCGGCAAAAGGGTGGTGTACCTCTTCGGCAGCTTTCAGTTTCATGCGAACATAGGTGGCTGCGGGGTGATAAGTTTCAATGGGGATTTCCAGCGCGGGGGAGGGGTAGACGAACAAGAGTCAGACCGGTCACCAACTGCACAGCAAACACACAATTAGCCTCGCCAAATCATATGCAAAGACGTTGAACAAAGTATTCACGCCGAGTACTTGCCTTGGATAATCTTCAGCGAGGGCTGGAATCTGGGGTTGGCTTTCTGTCGCTCGAGGACCTCGGCGGCCAGATCCCCGCGGATCTTCTTCGCAATGGCTGTGCCATCGATCTTGTTGGCAGCCATGGTGCATGCAGCTGTGGTAAAAGGCCGCGGGCGCCAGGGATAACGGTGGTTGAACAGGGAAGAAACGCTCGAGACAAGTCGTAATCGCAGAGGCGAGACACCGGGCGAAAGGGAGGTTGTGGTTTTGGCAATGGGCAAGAGTGACGACGAGCGGGAATCTGGGGTGGAGAGCGCTGAGGGTCCTAAGGCAAAGGCGGAGCCGCGCCTGTGATCGGTGAGAAGTCGGCCAAGCTCGGGATTCGTTGACGAATCGTGCATGGATGGACGACCGGATGGACCCCCCAATCTTGCCAGTGACCTGCCTGCTGCTGCGGGCTTTGCAATGGTGTGTGTCACCAACCACTCTCGACGGTGACCGACAGGTAGAGCACGACGCATCCTGGGCGCTACGTCTGTCACAAATGGCATTGGCCTCACTTTGTGCGTCAGAGGCGTCTCGACAACACACTTTAGAGTGACTCAACCCGCCTTGAATCGAGGGCCCCAGGTGACTTGTCGTGCGACTCCCGGTCAATGACTGACTTTTGGGATAACACTACGAGTCACTCCAGCCCCGAGAAGCCTCGAGGACGAAGACCAGATCCTATCAAGTCAGGTATGTGAAGAAACAAAAAGTGAGAAGAATGATTGGCTGGTGGTAGCTAGCAACTTGTCGTCAAGCATGTGAGACCACTCTACCCAGCACGAAGAACAGGGACCCTTAATCTGATGGACAGGCAAGTATACAATATGAATACAGGGTGTAAGACAACAAAGTAGAAAAATAATCGGAACACGCTTTCTAAGGCGTCATCATCTTTGAGACGTTATTGATAGACGGTGCGCGATGCCAGCTAGTCTGGGTCCTAGTTGGCCGGACAAGGCTATGGGCGTCGGCCGGTCGTGGCGGTATCGCGGCCGTCTTCTGGTGTGATAAAACGACACTCGTATTGAAAGATTTCGAGTCAGTGCTGAAGAGCGGCGAGGGTAGATATGGTCACAGCTGTCAGTCGAAAGCTCTTGGTCTCGCATCACGCTTGGTTTGCCGCGTCAGGACGGATGCCAGCAACCACGAGAAGATAGACAGGCGAATAGCCGCTGACTCAGCCGTCGAGTCATCACCCAATGTAGCCAGGCGGTCAGCATGAGGCACGGCAGAATCGACAATCGCGGGGAGGGGATTCCTTTGGCCCCACTAGAAACCCAAACCCACAACCAGACGTGAAAGACGCTGCTGTGCGGAGGCCAAAAATTCAGCAGCGACCAGCAACGAGCGACTTCAAATAGCGATCCCCTTCCCGCGACTTGGCCACCCTTGAACCCGATATTGCAAACGAGACACACAAGCCATCGAATCCCAGCTCAATTCCGTCAATATGAGGCCCATTCTTCTCGCCGGCCACGAGCGTGCCCTCACGCAGATCAAGTACGCGACACCCCAAAGACACCATGTCATATCACCAATCCGAGCGCGAGCATGGCAGTGGTCATAAGGAGGGGCAGTCGGCTAACTCGCCCGATTAGGTACAATCTCGACGGCGACCTCATCTTCTCTGTCGCCAAGGATCAGCAGATCTGTGCTTGGTACGCACACAATGGTGAGCGTCTCGGCACCTACCACGGCCACGTCGGCGCCATCTGGACCGTCGATGTCGACCCTACCAGCACCATGATCGCCTCCGGTTCTGCCGACAACACCATGCGCCTTTGGGACGTCAAGTCTGGCAAGTGCCTCAAGACCTGGGAGTTCCCCACTGCTGTCAAGCGCGTCGAGTTCAACGAAGACGGTACCAAGCTGCTTGGTGTCACCGAGAAGCGCATGGGCTACCTCAGCAACATTGTCGTCGTCGACATCAACCCTGATGTGGAGGCCGAGCAGAGCGACGAGAAGGTCCTGACCATCGTCTGCGACGAGAGCAAGGCTACCGTCGCAGGCTGGAGCTTCCTGACCAAGTACATCATTGCTGGCCATGAGGATGGCTCCGTATCGCAGTTCGATGCCAAGACGGGCGATCTCCTCTACAACGCCCCCGTTCACGAGCTCAACACACCCGTGACGGACCTGCAATGGTCGCCTGACCGTACCTACTTCATCACTGCCAGCAAGGACAAGACTGCTAAGGTTCGCACATGATGCTTCCGCATCTGATCTACATGTACGGCCCAACTAACTCTTTCGCCAGCTCATCACGACTAAGGACCTCGAGGTTCTGAAGACTTACCCCGCCGATACCCCCCTCAACAGTGCCGCCATCACCCCCAGGAAGGACTTCGTCATCCTCGGTGGTGGTCAGGCCGCCATGGATGTCACCACCACCTCCGCAAGGCAAGGAAAGTTTGAGGCTCGCTTCTACCACAAGGTCTTTGAGGAAGAGGTTGGCCGTGTCCGTGGCCACTTCGGCCCCCTGGTAAGTCCCCAATCCCCGCACCTGTCTCACCTTGACACCGCTGGCATGGGCATGTGCTGACTTTCCAATCAGAACACAGTTGCGGCGGACCCTACGGGTAAGGGCTACGCAAGTGGTGGTGAGGACGGCTATGTCCGCGTCCACCAGTTCGACAAGGGCTACTTTGACTTCATGTACGAGGTGGAGAGGCAGAGACTTTGAAAAGGGTGAAGTTTGTCTGTCTTCCATTCCCTCTTCGGGACTTGGCATAGTTCGGCGTTCTGGGAATCTCGAGATGTGGGATGGCCGGTTAGATTCAATGGGTTTGTAATTTAGGGCATTCACCACAAAAAGCCGGCCGAATGAGAGATGTT
This sequence comes from Verticillium nonalfalfae, assembly GCF_003724135.2. NCBI lineage: Eukaryota > Fungi > Ascomycota > Sordariomycetes > Glomerellales > Plectosphaerellaceae > Verticillium > Verticillium nonalfalfae. Next base: position 134,982 of record NW_021167289.1, read on the forward strand.
CAACTCGGGAGAGGGTTGTCCAGCAGGTGATGTATTGACGGCATCTGGAAGCGACCGTGGAATATACGTTCCTCCACTTGCACCAGCTTGCTTTGACCCTGCCTTCAGATGAGCAGCGTATTGCGAGCGGGTTGGCTCCGGCCCCAGGCAACCTGAGAGTATGGGATGCCGGTGCCGACTTGGTTCACGCCAGCAAGCCTGAGGATCAGGTGAGCTGGCCTTGACGCAACAAGACCATTGTTGGGATGGAGATGACTCACAAGTCCCAAGAAAGCCACTGCCCAGCAGCTAAATACAACCCAAAGTGGTCTCTCTCCATAAGTGCAGGGGCTGTTGTTGACTGTGCATTCTGAAGCGACCTAAATCGCAAATCAAGCCTTTTTCGAGTTGTCGGCTCAATATTTGCCGTTCCTCATTACTCCCATCTGGACTGAAAGTTGCGCTCCCATGTTCGTTCTTCGGTCACATGCGCACCGCTACGGTATGAGTACATGTTGGTCGCAAGGGAATAGCGGTCGATGCCTGAAGGACAGTTGCCTAAAGCTCCCGCAGTTATGCGGACCCTTCATGTTAGCAGGCAAGTATCGTATTCACGTGCCAGTCAACACAAGGGTCCGGCGGGCTGGCTTCAGTTCACACAGCAATTCACGATGCATCACCATCGATGCTGCACAAGGGACAAAGTGGCGAGTGAGACACGACGCTGGAGCATTTGGAGCTCATCATTGGTAAGGGATACAAAGAAAAGAAAGACACTCCTGGCGTCGTTCATGACAAACTTTTGCCAGAAGGCCTCCCCAAGCTGCGACGCCAACAGCACACCTATCGCTACCGGAAGATCAAAAATCCCAACACCACAAATGCACATCATGGATCGTCCCAACGCCTGCCGCCTTTCATGCTTACCGTGTTGATCCCCATGCTATGCTTTGACGCCTCTTGAATTGCGTACGCTACCCTTCCGGAACCCCCGATCGCTGTGACAAGAGTTCCGCGTGCTCGTGCACGCGTACTTTGCGTGAGCTCATAAACTGTACTTTAGATCTTGCACTCATCAGGAGTGCCGACTTCGCTTGCTTCCGCCGCCGAACATGTTCTTGTCGTGGCCGAGGCTGCCCAGGTCGAATATCTCGCCAAGATTGATCTTTCTCTTTGATCCAGCCCCGCGCCCAAGTTGGTTGGCTTGCCTGGCCCCTAGTCTCGCTCCAACACCGTTGTGTCGTAATCGAGAGGCACGATTGGTGGGAGCGTTGGTGGTGGTGGAGGTAACGGAAGTAACATGCGACGGAAGCGAGTCGTGACCGCGAGAATCGGACAGGTCGAGGTTTGCGATGTTGAGATACGCATCTTGCGGGTAAGGGTGTGATGACTGGAAAGTGAAGCTATCCTGGCTTGGAACAGTGACTTGCGCGTTGTCGACTAGAGCCGGGGAAGCGGTGGGTGGTGTCGACTCTGTTTGAGTTTGACTGTCCTCGCGCATTGTTGATTGAGGGTTTCCGCTGACCGTTCGTGTCAGTTCCGGCGAAGAGGTTCTCTCTGGCTTTTGATCTTCGTCCTCGCTTTCGGCTGTCTGCGATGGAGAGTCCCGACCGTCGAGTCTTTCGGTGGCCCATTTGCGAACCCTCCAACCCTCCCCGTCGCCCACACCCAGATTTCCTTTGTCGAGGAAGGCGAGAAGGTCGTCCAAGCAATCCTGGTATCCGTCGAGACGTGCTTTGGCCTGGCTAGCTGCAGAGGTCTTGTAAAGCTTTGTGACAGAGAGGGCGGCAGCCTTGAAAGCATCGAGGAGTTGCTCGGGAGAGTCATTTTGTGTTGTCTGCTTCTGGCCCGATGACCCGGGCAGGGATGTATTTAAACTCCGCATGGAGTCCATGTTGCGTGGTCTCGATGAGCCACTCCAAGGCTTGAGGCGGTCCGTCGGTGATGTCTCGCAAAGAGAGAGACCAAAGCTTTTCTGTCGACCTACGTCGTTGCTCTTTCGCAAAATGCCGTGGGTTGACAGGTCTGGAACACCCGAAGGGCTTGATTTCAGCAAGTGGGTGCAGTGGGGTACAGCCTATCGCTGTTGTGCCTAAAGTGGGTAGGCAAGGTTGCTATGTGAGGGCGCAGATGCACAGCCTGAGGAGGATAGCGGGCAACAGTGAATAGTATGAACGCAGGAGGGGGGACAATATTAAAAGAAGCGTTCAAATTTGACCGACGTCGAACCAAGCGATCTCGTGTGTGGCGTGGTCGGAAAGTGTAGTCGAGGTCGTGTTTGATTGATGTTGATGACTCGGCGTTGACTGCATTACCTACGGGCGCTCAGGGCACATGAAAGAGGAGGGACCAGTGGTGCATGGCCGCCGCCACGGCGGTAGCCGCTAGACGGTCCCGCCCGCGTGACTGACGCCATCAGGCTGTCGCTTGGAGAGTTAATCCGACCTCCGAGCCCCGGACCACGCTGCCTGGCAAGCCCTCAGAGGCCGACCGTGGGAGCGCTCAGACCACTGACTGAACCAGTGGCGGGAATGCCGATGGCCCCGATATAATCCTAGTACCGTATCGACCCTGCAGCTCACAGCTCTAAGGGCCGTGAATTGCGATTCCACCTTCCCTCCTCCCTCAACACGACGGGGACCTCATATCTCAGCCAACTACTGTCGCCTTTTGTTCAACGAATTCTTCGCTAGGCACATTCACGACACGAAGTATTACCCTGGTTGCACGGCCTCGGATTGTCGTTACCCGACCCCCCCTCTATTGCCTGCCAACACTGTTCGAACGCGTCGCAGTCGCGTAAAGCGAAACTCGATTGTTGCGATGCCTCCCTCAAGACCACGCCCCAGTGCTGTGGACACAGATACATCTATGTCGGATGCTCCAGACGCTCGTCGCGAAGACCGCATGGTTCGTTCAATTATTTTTTCCCCTTTCCGCTCCCAATACCAGTCATGGCTACGTCTTCGTACCGAGAAGTGTTGCGCGCACACGAGCTAACTAAGAATTGTGCAGGAGGTTGACGAAACTCCCGACTACACCGACTCAGATACCAATCCCAACACGACAGCGAGTAGCGTGGTTGGAGATGCGGCTCCCGATGGACGCAAGAAACGATCCGAGGCGAATCAGCTCCGCCGCAGTATTTTTGGCAGGAAACACGACCGCCTTGGAGAATCAAAGGTAAATCTTGCCTTTTGCCCTGATTGCGTTTGATGGAGATGATGCTGATGCATGGATGTTCAAACAGGAAGAAGACACTCTCCGGAGATTTCGGTACCTGCTCGGCCTAACTGACTTGTTCCGCCACTTCATCGAAACCAATCCCGACCCTAAGATTCGGGACATCATGATTGAGATTGATCGTCAGAACGCTGAAGCTACAAAGAGCAAGAAGGCTGGCGCTCGTCAGGGTGGTGCCACCAATGAAAGACGCCGTCGAACTGAGGCAGAAGAGGATGCCGAACTTCTCCGCGACGAGAAACATGGCGGATCAGCTGAGGTTGTCTTTCGAGAATCGCCCTCTTTCATTCAGGGTGAAATGAGAGACTACCAGGTTGCCGGTCTTAATTGGCTGATTTCACTGCACGAGAACGGTATCTCTGGCATCCTTGCCGATGAAATGGGTCTTGGCAAGACATTGCAGACGATATCCTTCCTCGGGTATCTTCGCCACATCATGGGCATTACTGGACCCCATCTCGTCATTGTCCCCAAGTCCACCCTCGATAACTGGAAGAGAGAGTTCGCGAAATGGACACCCGAGGTCAATGTCTTGGTCCTACAAGGCGCCAAGGAGGAGCGTCAGCAACTGATCAATGAGCGCTTGGTAGAGGAAAAGTTTGACGTCTGCGTCACCAGTTACGAGATGATCCTCCGCGAGAAGGCCCACCTCAAGAAGTTCGCATGGGAGTACATCATCATTGACGAAGCGCATCGAATCAAGAACGAAGAGTCGTCGCTGGCTCAGGTCATTCGTCTTTTCAACTCGAGAAACCGTCTCCTGATTACCGGTACACCCCTTCAGAACAATTTGCACGAGCTGTGGGCTCTCCTCAACTTTCTGCTACCGGACGTGTTCGGTGACTCGGAAGCCTTCGACCAGTGGTTCTCAGGCCAGGACCGAGACCAGGACACAGTTGTTCAGCAACTACACCGCGTGTTGAGACCTTTCCTCTTGCGCCGTGTCAAGGCTGATGTCGAGAAGAGCCTGCTGCCGAAGAAGGAAGTCAATGTATACCTCGGCATGTCTGAGATGCAGGTCAAGTGGTACAAGAAGATTCTTGAAAAGGACATCGACGCAGTCAATGGGGCTGGCGGCAAACGCGAGTCCAAGACCCGATTGCTCAACATTGTCATGCAGCTGCGAAAGTGCTGTAACCATCCTTATTTGTTCGAAGGTGCTGAGCCCGGTCCTCCGTATACGACTGACGAGCATCTGATTTATAATGCCGCGAAGATGAAAGTCCTCGATAAGCTGCTTGTCAAGTTCCGACAGCAGGGCAGCCGAGTCTTGATCTTCTCGCAGATGAGCCGTTTGCTGGACATTCTCGAGGACTATTGTGTGTTCAGGGAGTACAAGTACTGCCGAATCGACGGTGGCACAGCCCACGAAGACAGAATCGCTGCCATCGACGAGTACAACAAGCCTGGATCCGAGAAGTTCGTGTTCTTGTTGACAACAAGAGCGGGTGGTCTCGGTATTAACCTCACGACTGCTGACATTGTCATTCTCTTTGATAGTGACTGGAATCCGCAGGCCGATCTGCAGGCTATGGATCGCGCTCACCGTATCGGCCAGACAAAGCAGGTCGTAGTCTATCGATTTGTCACCGATAACGCTATCGAGGAGAAGGTTTTGGAGAGGGCAGCTCAGAAGCTCCGTTTGGACCAACTCGTCATCCAGCAGGGTCGAGCACAGGCTGCGGCCAAGGCTGCGGCCAACAAGGACGAGCTGCTTTCCATGATTCAACACGGCGCCGAGAAGGTATTCAACAGCAAGGGCGCGACTGATGCAGCGGCAGAGGGCGACAGCGTTGGTGACGATGACATCGACAAGATTTTGGCATTCGGTGAAAGTCGTACAAAGGAGCTCAATGCCAAATACGAGAAGCTCGGAATCGACGATTTGCAGAACTTCACATCTGAATCTGCTTACAACTGGAACGGCGAGGATTTCAAGAGTCAGAAAAAGGACATTGGCATGACGTGGATCAATCCGACCAAGCGCGAGCGCAAAGAACAATCCTACTCCATGGATGCCTACTTCAGGCAGACGATGTACCCGCCAAAGGAGAAGGACAACAAGCCTAAGGCCCCCAGGGCCCCTAAGCAAGTCGTTGCTCACGATTGGCAATTCTTCCCACCAAGACTCCGAGATCTGCAAGATCGTGAGACGGCGTACTACCGGAAAGAGATTGGCTACAAGGTTCCGCTGGCTGAGGGCGAGGGCGACAATGTATCAGATCGCGAGGCCGAACGTGCTCTTGATCAAGAAGAGATAGACAACGCCACGCCCCTGACTGAAGAGGAACAGGAGGAGAAGGCAGAATTGTCACAGCAAGGCTTTGGCGATTGGAATCGACGAGACTTCCAACAGTTTGTCAACGCTTCGGGTCGATACGGCAGGACAGACTACGAGAGCATCGCCGGCGACATTGACCACAAGGAGGCTGCTGAAGTCAAGCAATACGCCAAGGTTTTCTGGCAGCGATACAGCGAGATTGCAGACTACACAAAGTACCTCAAAACGATTGAGGACGGAGAGGAGCGCATGCGCAAGATTGAGCACCAGCGCAAGCTGTTGCGAAGAAAGATGCAGCAGTACCGCGTCCCCTTCACGCAACTCAAGATTAACTACTCGGTCTCTACCACCAACAAAAAAGTGTATACTGAGGAAGAAGACCGGTTTCTCCTGGTGCTCCTTGATCGCCACGGCGTCGACACGCCGGGCCTCTATGAGACGATGCAGCAGGAGATCGCAGAATCCCCTCTCTTCCGATTCGACTGGTTCTTCCTCAGCCGTACGCCTGTTGAGCTCAGTCGGCGGTGTACGACACTGCTTACCACAATCGTCAAGGAGTTTGAGGACGTTCAGCCAACCAAGAGCGCTAATGGGGCGAACGGCAAGGTCAAGCGGGATGCTGATGACGACGAAAACGACGAGGATAGTGTGTTGGGTATGGCACCATCCAAGAAGAAGTCGAAGAACGGAGTCAAGGTAAGCCCCCCTGTTGATATCTGTGAAATCGCAAGTAGCTCACCCAGAGCACAGAACAAAGCGCTCGACAACATCAAGTCAGAAGCAGGCAGCAAGAGTACTTCTGCAGCTCCTTCAAGGGCGTCAAGCGTCGCATCCACCAAGTCAAATGGGCCTTCCAAGTCCAAAGCCAAGGGAAAAAAGAAGTAAGAGTTACTGAAGTTTGTTCTTGGGGGCAAGGTATGACTGGCAGCGAGTTGGTCTGGTAGCCCGGCAGTCAGGGCTCGTGACATGGTAGACATGGCGTTTGGTCAGGTATGAAACGGATTGACGGGATATTGTCCGGCTCGACGAGTCAGGAGAGAGAGTGCGATTTGTCTTGTATTATTTCTGTTGCCAACGGTATGCTTCAGACCTTCGTATAGAAGGTTTAGGTACTGGTTACACAAAGAGACTATGGCTCCTGTCTTTTGTTGTCCGAACCTGATCACCAGCGCTGGAAGAAGAAAAAAGAAAGCATGGAAATAATCTAAGAATGCCAGTGCAACCAGGTGGTGATGGGATGAGTTTGGTGACAAAAATATTCAAACTCCACCCAAAAGGATACTCCCGAGGTGGGACTCGAACCCACAGCCCTTGGATTGCTATGCTGATGCCTAAAAGTCCAAAGCTCTAACCAATTGAGCTACCCGGGAAAGGTGAGAATCGGCCGTACCGAAGCTATCTTGTTGTGAAGACCAGCCGATCAGTCGGTTGATACCTTACGGGACGTTGGGGGAATGACAAGAGGGGATTTGACATGTAACCACAAGCACTCCGTGAATGGGGCCCCTTCCAAGCTGCACAGGTTCTCAATTTGGAGCTGTGGGCAGCCGATGCATCATTCGCCAGCTCCTGGGAATCAAAAGTCTCAATATCGCATTAATTGTTGCGAATTTATGAAAGTATCATACCGATTCAGGAACATCTTGTCCTCTCGGAGGTCCTTAGGCACCCCTGGGAATCTAGCTAGATACGTCATTTTCTTGCGTCTGGCACCGATGGTCTCGTCTGCCCCGCACCTGCTTGTCCAGGCACCGCGCCTCCCGTGTCAGGGGTTGACTGACTTGGCCATTTCCACTAAACTGCCCCGCCAACCCTTGCCTTGATCGTCGCCTAGGAGCTGTGTTGCCTACTGCCTCCTAACCGATCTGCGTCCTCCTGTTCAACGAGCATACAAACACTTCCAGCCAGAGAGTTGTGTCTGTGAAGTACATAGAGCCTTGAACTCTCTCATCGTTACCAATCTGACCCTTTCTGTTCTCACGGCTCGCCATGTCCCTCACGCTGGAGAAGATCCTGGCTCCTACGCCAGCGATCAACCCCCTTGGGTCTGACGAGGGCCTGCAACCAACCCAGCTCTCCGTTGACAGCAAAGGCGAGCGGATAGCATACGCTGTAGGAAGATACCCTGCGCATGTGATTGGGATATTGTCGCATCAAGCTAATCGCGTGTCCATCTCCAGTCCGGGAAATCCATCTTCGTGCGATCTATCGACGAGCCGTCCCTCTGCAAACAGTACAACGGGCACAAGAACGCCACGACCACCATTGCTCGATTCTCCCCTAGCGGATTCTACATTGCTAGCGGTGATCGAACTGGCGCCGTGAAAGTCTGGGATGCTATTGAGGCTGTCAACACCAAAGGCGAATATCATATTATCTCTGGGCCCATCAAAGACATTGCGTGGGACGGTGACTCGCAACGCATCATCGCTGTAGGCAAGGGCAGCGAGCGTTTCGGCGCCTGCATTACTGCTGACAGCGGCAACTCCGTGGGCGAGATCAGCGGCCACTCCAAGTCCATCAACGCTGTTGCTCTGCGCCAGCAGCGCCCACTCCGCGCCGCTACCGTGTCTGACGACGGCACAATGTGCTTCTTCCATGGCGCCCCCTTCAAATTCAACTCGAAGCACGCTGACCTTCATACAAACTTTGTCTTTGGCACTGCATTCTCACCTGACGGCAACCATCTAGTCACGGTCGGAGCCGACAGGCGCATCCAGCTCTATGATGGCAAGACCGGCGAGCCCAAGGTTCAGATTTCGGACGGTGAGCACAAGGGCAGTATTCTGGCTGTATCCTGGGCCAAGGACAGCCAGACCTTCGTCACGGCTAGTGCGGACGGCACCGTCAAGCTCTGGGGCTTGGAGGCTGGCAGCGCGAAGCACACGTGGGATCTCGGCAGCCAACAGTTTGGTGTTGTCTACCCCCACGGCAGGACTGATGGCCTCATCATCAGCATCAACCGTAATGGTGATCTGCTCTACCTGTACCCCAACAGCACCAAGCCATCCAAGGTGGTCCAGGGTCACAACAAGAGCGTCACGGCCCTGAGCGCCGCGTCTGATGGTAGCGGCCAGACGCTCTGGACCGGCAGCTTCGAAGGTCGCATTTGCAAATGGGATGTTGGCAGCGGAGTTGGCACCACAGTCGAGGGCTCAGCGCACACGAACCAGATCAGCCAGCTAGCGGCCGCCGAAGGTCGGGCGTATAGTGTGGGCTGGGACGACAAGCTTCGCACCATTGACGAGTCTACGGGCGTTCACGAAGGTGACGGCGTGTCACTTTCCTCGCAGCCGCGAGGTGTGGCCGTCTCAGGCGGGCGCGTGTTTGTCGCGACTGTGGACGGCGTTGACGTGTTTGAGGGCAATAAGCTGGTTACTGAGAATCGCTATGGATACGGTCCCAGCGCTATTGCCGCCTTCGGCTCTACCATCGCCGTGGGCGCTGGTAACTCGGTCAAGGTTTACAAGGCGGACTCATCTGGCAAGCTCGCCGAAAGCAAGTCGCTCGACCGGTCCACGCATCCCATCTCTTACCTATCCTTTTCAAGGGACGGTAAATACCTTGCTGCCGGCAACGACAACGGCAACATCGACCCATATGACACCAGCTCGTGGGAAATTGCCGCCAAGTGCACTGATCGCTGGGCAGCGCACAACAGGAACAAGATTACCTGTATCTCCTGGAACGACGCCACAACGCACGTTGTGTCGGGATCTCGCGGCGCAGACGTGGTGATCTACAGCCTGGCGAGCCCCGGACGTAAGGTCAAGGCTGAAGGTGCGCACCTCGAGGGCGTCACGGGCGTGGCGTGGGTCGGCGGTGACAAGGTGGCCAGCATCGGCGCTGATGCGGCTGTCAAGATCTGGGGAATCGCCTCTCTGCCGTGAGCCAGCTGGGTATCTTAGTGAAGCTAGCTACATCGATCTTACTTCATCAATGAGAAATGACAATCTTATGACCTCCGAATTCCATTTGCCTTTCCGTGACTCCTGCGAGGATCAAATAGACTGCACATACTTGAATACGGAACATGGGACCCGCTAACCATTCATTCATCATGTCACGTTGGCCGACTTGCCCTGATCGCGTCGTGTCATCTGCGCAGCTTCCTAGTCCATGCTCAGATGGACAGCTTCCTCACGCCCTTGTTCTGCGGACGATCCAGTGGGCCCTTCCTCTGCCTGCCGCTGCGAAGGGGCATCGTCGGGCTCACGATACCTGCTCATCATGGCACTGCTGACGCTCCAGATGTTGAGGCCCTTGCCTGCCGCGCCCTCGGGCAGTGGGTGCGAGCGGAACGTGCTGGCGTTCTTGGCGCAGAGCAGCGCCGACTGCTCGAGGGCGTAGTCAAGCTGGCCAAGGCGGCCCCAGATGGCGTAGCCTTGCCTCTGTATCTCTTCGGCCAGCTCCTCCTGGTGGTTGTCCTTGAGCGTCGGGTTCGGCACCACAATGAGCGGGGCGTTGATGCGGAGACCATCAAGAATGGTGCCAGTGCCTTTCGTGAGCAGGTTAGCTTGTTGAGGCATCGAGACAACACAAGTTTCAACCTACCAGCGTGGCATATGACAAGGCCATCGCGGCGCTTGTTCGTCTCGGCACGACACAGAGTCATCTTGCGAGTGAGATCGTCCACAAAATCAAACGTCGACATGTGAAGCGTTGATCGGGTGGCAAGAGCTTGTACTTCATCGCGGAACCAGTCGATATCCTTGCCGCATTGTATGGTGAGGTGCGTGAACCCTTGCGCACAAAGCACGTTAAGGAAGGGCGTGTCGATTGTCTCTTTGAGAAGCTGCGTGAATCGGGCCGTTGCGCCAATGGTGATGAGACAATGGCGTTGAAGACCACTTGGATCTTGGACCTTCGGATCTGGCGGCGGCATCGTATTGAGTGCCAGACAGCGATCAGGTATGGATTGTCGCAGAGCGGCGACACGTCAACACTCGGACAAGTGGTGACCAGCGGGAAGAAGGAGTTTGTATTTCGAGTCGAAGAACATGAGCCAGTGTGTCGAGGGGTGAGATCATCATGGCAGGCTGCAAGTGTCAATGCTTCACGTAGCTTACGCTCGGGTATTTTCATAATGCTGTGGCGGGCGGGCATCTTGAGGAAGCATCTTACATAATGCGCCGCCACATGGAAGCCGCATGTCACGATACGGAAGGCAACAAGCCAGGTCAATCAATTGGTTGTTCAACGTGCTTCCCGTGAAAGATATACGATATGAACAGCAATACATTCACCGCACACATTGCTACGTAAGGTATCGCCTCGTCTCCCCTGAAGCTGCCACATCGGCAGCCATTTTTGGTTTCTCGTTAAACTACCAATCCTGCCCCAAAAAGCAGCAAACTCCTATTTCCGCCCACAAAAGTCGCCTTGCTGTTGCTGCCGAAATACATAAAGCAAATCGCGTCAAGAAATGTAAGTCGGTAATCATATCTCATATCAGTCGTTCAGTCAGTTCTCACAAGTCGTAGTGCACGCCGCTGGGCGCCAGACGAAGCACGAGGAGCAAAGTGCTGCCCAGTCTCAGTTGTCCACCTCCATCTTGTCCTCTGTGTGCTCCGCGACAGCCTTTGTCGTTTCGATATCCTCTGATTTCGTATCGGGCATCTGTGTTGACATCGCATCCCGTCCTGTTTCTCTCGGATTGCCGTCAAGCGTGCCGTTGACGGGCAACAGACGGTACTCTCCATCCTCCTGGCGCTCAATGATGTTCTCTTCCAGCGCCCACTTAGCAAGCAGGCGGTCTACACCTAGCCGCTGGCCTTCACCTTTTTCCATATGCCTGCCGACATGCTCTGTCCACTCATCCCACGACCCAGGCCCCTCAAAAACACTCTTGCAGTCTGGTTTCGGACAGGCGGAACGCTGAGGAGGCAGCCTGCGCGTTACGAGGCAGGACTGCTGCATCTCCTTGACGTGGCCATCCCATTCGGCTTGTAACTTGCCATCGCCCTTCGCAATAGCCTTCTTGATCGCGAAGGGCGCATGCATACGTCGGAGGTGCTGCGTAAAAAGATCCTTTCGATTGAACTCATTGCCCTTCCCTTCTGCTGTGCTATGTGGACACGAAGAGCACCGATAGTACTGCAGACAAAGATGTTGAGATGCAATGTGGCGCTTCCACTCATTTTTCGAACCGAAGGTACTTGCGCAGCCGGCGAAGAAGAAGGCACACGGGAACGGTCGCGTATGAGCCGCAGCAATGTGTTTTCGTAATGACGAAGAATCCTTAAACGGCTCGTGACTGCAGAGCGTGCATCGCGTCTCCTGCCTAGGCGTCGACTTCTGGAGAGACCGCCGAGGCTTCGGTCGAGAATTCGGCGTGCTGAGTTCAGCAATGTGAAGAGATTCGTCGGCACCAGACTCGTTAGCATCATGTGATGAGCCCGTATCCCCAGGGCTCGGGTGCATTGCGCCGTCCGGAAGCGTGGTGCGTTGCCGTTCTACCAAAGGACCAGCCTCATCACTGAGGTGCCGCACATGGCTGAGGGCTTTGAGCTGCTCTGCTGCCTCCTGCATCTCAGCAGAGTCCTCCACTTCATGTTTCTCATCAATCGGCCCCGTCGGGCCTGAAGAGAGAGCTGCAGACATGGCGGCAGGCGGCGCGTCCAACCGGCTTACAGTATCCTGGAACGGCCCGTCCTTACTGTCAACAGACCGTTTGTGCCGTCCCGAAGCTGTCGCTGCAAGCTCTCTTGCTTCCAGAAGGGTCCGGCCATCCTGAACATCTCTAATTGAAGCTTGAGCATGACCTGTGGATCCGACAAGTTTTTGGTAAAGATGTATCATGTTGTGAGAGCTGATGTAGCCCAGAAAGCAGCAGACTTTATCGTGCTGCACAACGTTCCAGATAGAGTGCGGCATAGAGATCAATAGCATAGTCGGCGGGCCCAAAAACATGCCTTCGACTGTGATCTTGGCCCCCAAGGGCGGCGTGTTGCGCAACCAGCCATTGAATGATGACATGTCTGGACTGGCATCCCCAACAAATGTTGTGCAGACAAGAACTCTTGCTTCGTCAAACCGCAAGTCTGAAACTGATTCCGGGTCAATGAGCTGGTCCTCTCGTGAAAGTCTGGACGGTGTTGTCTCTCCATCGACACCTGCGCGTGGCGATAGCAGCCGGTTTGTCCGGGCCGGCAAGGGAGCTAGGCTCAAGCTTTGGTCCTTTCCGGGGGTTAGGGTAAACAGTACGGGGGCGACAATGGCTGGACGTGGGCTCGTCACATTCCCGTTGGCCAGTTTGAGAGCAGACGCAAGTTCTTGCTGCTTCAGCGACATGACCTCGTCATGTAGCTTTTTCACACTGAATATCCTGCCGGCACTCAATTTGTGAAGAGCTTCAATCAGCAGGTACGTGAACGACCGGCCGGGGGAATCGCGAGGATTCTGATCAGGCGTGTATGCGGCAATGGCTTGCTTGATGCCGTGGCTCCCTGACAGGGGCACATCTCGCGCTGAGCAAGAGTCCAGGAGCAGTAGAATATCCGATTGGGCATCTTCGAAGAGACAGCGCACGCCGTCCCATTTTAGTTTTGCGGCATCGTCACGAGTGTTGCTGGACGGAAAAGCGGTCAGACACACGAAGACGGCGGTCCAATAGCGGCATGCCGACTCACCAGGCCCAATAAAGCTGATTGTCCGCTCCAAAATAGCCATGACCGGCATAGTAAATTATGAGAAGATGATCGGGGGCTCCGTGCTCCAGGAAGGAGGCCATCTGTACGCCGAGCTTGATGCTGGGATTGGCGACGGTGGGAATGTTCCAACATTCAGTGGCATAGTTGTAGCGGTCGCGAAGTATGGTCTCGAGGGCGCCTAGGTCCGCTTCGACAGTGGTATCTTCCTCCCATCTTAGTAGCAGTACAGACACATGTGCATATGGCAATCGCTCGGTTTGGCGCTGGATCAACATGGCGGCATCTTGGAGGTGCCTAGCAAAGGACTCGAAGTCATGGCGTTCGGCGAGAGGCGCCTCGGGGGCGGCGAGCGGTTGTTGGGTCTGCTTGAAAATACAAATTAGCTACACATGCGGTAGAGTCGCTCTAGGATTTCGTGACGGGCTGACCGCTTCTGTGGGGAACGAGGCTGGTTGAGGGTCGGCATTGTGGTTGTGGTGGTTCGAGCTGTGTGCTGAGGGCGGCTCTTTGGGCATGAGACGCCGCTTCTTGGAGGGCTGCGATGGTTGTTCCATCTACTATATGTGCAGCAACTGCGGGTGTCACGGCAGTTGAGTCGGTCGAGCGTATAGAAGGAGAGCACAATGGGTTCGCGAAAATCACACGGCAGTGTTCAGAGATCCATGGGCCGATATGAGGGAGCGAAGTTCAGGCGGAGGAGGGGGGGGGCCGCTTTGGGGGGGGAGAGGGCTAGACGAAGGCGAAGGCGGAGGCCCGATAGTAAGGCTGGTCGGCTGGTTCGAGCCTTCCAAAAAAGCTCCCAGCGAGGCTGTGGCTGTCAAGCGTGTTGGGGGGAGGGGCTTGAGGGGCTTCAAGGGGAGGGACTGCGAGAGACTTCTGGTCTGGGCCCGAATTCAGCGAGAGCCTTGCTGATTGGAGGATCGGCGAACCCCCCAGCCTTTTGTGTGACATGCCTCCATGTAAACATGCCCAAAGGTTTGCGGCTTTGGTGCAGAAGGCTAAAACGGGTGTCACCTGGAGGTTTGTTCTTCCATGTCAGGCAGGGGGGAAGGCGGGCAGGCAGACGGCGAGGCAGGGTCAAACAGCCAAAACAACGACCCGGCAAGACGACAGACCTGAGGTGAGGTGAGGGAGGGCGGGGAGACACTCCATTGCTGGCCACGCCTTCTGCAGCCACATTGTAGTGCAGTCTTTCAGTGGTGCCACATGTTCTGAGCCATCGAGGCCCAAGCCTAGGCACCTTAGGAGCCATTCTGAAGGTGGGATGCCTTTCACCCATCGCCCAGGAAATACCTACCCTACGCAGGCCATATGGTCTACCGCCTGCCGGCACATTTTGCATAAGTGTTGCAGTTGCACTCGACATGAGACTGGTCCGGCTTCAATCACGAATCTTCTTCACCGGACGAAGTGATCATTCCGCAGCGACAGCAACCATCACTCGATTGACTGGCATACCTTACACAGGCCGCACACAAGGCACCTTGCTGTACAACCACCTCGGCCCCCAGGTACGGCAGGAAGGAAGGGAGATGGCCAAGAGAGTTGACCACCTACCTACGTACTTTAAGATACCTTAGGTGGGTAGGTCCTCAATCGAGGACTTCGCAGTCGAAGACAGGCGATACGTCGAGCGAGGTCATGCCATGTGCGGCCACGTAAATAAGGTGTAGGCCAGGAGCTTCACCGCTCCCACGGTGTTTCGCTTTGGCTGCTCGTGCATGTGAATATTGGTGCCCAAGTTTGTCTTCGCACCTCTCTACTTGTCTCTCAGTCGCACCTCGTGCCCCAAGGCTTTCCTCGCCGGGTCATCAGTCAGCGATCGATGACAATGCATTTGCCAGCCAGTCTCGTGGCGGCCCGACAGAAGAGGGCGGACGCCCGAGAAGAAGGACATCTCGGCTGCCTCCCTGCCATCCCCTTCCGTTGCCTCTCTTCTGCTACCGCGCTTCTTGTTGGTTGCGCTTCTTCTCGCCTTTTTGCAGGGCTGCAGGGTTCAGCAGGCCAAGAGCCCGTAGCCAGTCATCGCTCCTTCAGCGTGTGACGGCGAGGCAAATGAGGGAGGCAGGCGTCTTTTCGAGCCATTGACCTCTTTCTGTCATACATGGGCCTGGTCTGCCAAGGGAAACACAGCCACACTGAGGTCAACTGTACCCCGCTGCTGTTGCCCCTCGTGCTCTGGGGACCCGCCAGCTCCTGCCCGTTGCTGTCCGGTTCTTGCCCTGTCAGCATCCAGCTGCGCCGCGCCAAGGAGGTACATCATCGCTGTGGCTAATGTTGGCCTGTATCGTTCAGGTACGCCTGCCAGAAACCGACGATGACATGATATGGGACATGGGATTCGAGCCCCCCCGTATCCGTATTGGCGTTCCTTCCGTTGAGGTAAGCTGATGCCAGCCTTCCCACCAAATCAGTATTCTTTTTCTCTTCTCCATCACAGGGCTGAAATTCTTCGCTCTGCAGAAACAACCTCAAGGGCTTGCCATCCAACACATTTCGACGTGCGCGAGACAGCACCGACCGAAGTACCTGCAACCCGAGTCGCCCGATTAGGTACTCAGTTCGCAAACCCCAAGTAGCGCATCTGCTCCAACGTCGCAACGACAACTTTTGCCCAGCTTACCTTGCGTCACTCGTGACCCAACAAACCCGCGTTGCTCCCCCGGAAAGCCTGTGCCCGCGTCACTCGATCAACACTGGGGGGAGGGGGCCCGCCTGTCGAGTGTGATTACGACGATAGCATCAACGATCGAGGTGCCCGCGACTCCATCTACGTCTGCGACTGCGACTGTGACTGCGCCTGCGCCTCCGATTGCAAGTGCGACAGCTCACTTCTTTCTGCATCCTCAAACGGCCACTTTTTTCTCTACTTTCCCGCAAAATGGATTCCGTCGCGGTCAGGCGAAAAGATACCACAAAGGGCCCTCCTCTTCGGATCCTGTCGCTTGGTAAGTGGCAGAATGCTCAGGCAGACTGTTGTCATGATCTCACTACTAGCTGCTATATACCTTTTTCACCTTACACTGGCTGACGGCAATTGCCTCGTGACAGATGGAGGAGGCGTCCGTGGCTATTCGATGCTCATCATTGTGCAGGAGCTTATGCACCGTACCTACGTCGAAATCGAAGGGCATGCGCCTCGGCGAAACCAGATCCCCAAGCCATGCGACCACTTCGACCTCATCGTTGGTACCGGCACCGGCGGCCTCATCGCCTTGATGCTCGGGCGTTTACGTCTCGACCTCGAAACCTGCAAGGAACTCTATGTTCGCATGACAAGGATGGTGTTCGAGACGGACAAAACCATTGCCGGCATACCATATCGTTCGACCTTATTCAAGGCTTCTCGTCTAGAAACTGCAATCAAGGAAGCAGTTCGAGAACATACCATATACGAAAGGGAAGGCAATGACGGCACCCAGGCCGACGCAGTCAGCCCCCTCACTACGGCTTCCGGTCCTCGACGTCATTCCAGTAATGCCAGCGTTGTCAGTTTCAGTGCGCGGAGTCCTCAGGCCCAGATGGCACGCCCTGTCTTGAACTCCCGTTGGGGGAACCCGAACGCGAGGCTTTACGACTCCAGAGAGACAAGAACCAAGACGTGAGTATCCTCCCCAACCTATTGTCAGGCCATGAGTCCAGCACCGGCTAACACCATTGCAGTGCTGTTCTGACCATGTACAAAGGCGCCGGCAAGAGCAGCGCCCCCATGGTCCTTCGGTCCTACGACTCGAGAAGAGAGCCACCACCGGAGTTCGATTGCAAAATATGGGAAGCTGGCAGGGCCACGTGCGCTATCGGCCTCGCCTTCAAGCCTATTCAGATCGGGCAATCCGTCTTCCACGACGACGGCGCCGGCCCATTCAACCCAGCTCCGGAAGCTTTGGAGGAGGCTCTTGTTAATGAGTGGCCAGGCCGGGAGATTGGCGTCTTCGTCAGTGTGGGAACGGGAAGGCGGCCGAAGAGCAGCGATGCGAACCAACAAATGTGGTACGAGGGTTTCCTAGGCGAGTATGCGGATGCCCGACGAAGACTGATCGCCAAAATCGAGGGCTGTGAAACGACGCATGAGAGGATGAAGACGGAATATTTGCCAAACAGGAATGTCAACATCGAGAACTACTATCGTCTCAATGTGGAAATCGGAGTTGGAGAGTTTGGCATGAATGAATGGCACCGTTTGGCGGACATCAGCAGCGGAACACGACAATACCTGAGGCGGGAGGCGGAACAGAAGATGATACAAGGCGCGACATCCAAAATGGCCAAGATACACAAGGCCCATCAACGTTTGGCCCGCCTGCCAAATGTACCTGAACTGGTCAAGTCATCCGACACGTCCATGCCTTTCGCTGTTGAGCTGCCAGGTGATGAGCCTAGCTGGCCAGCACCTGGCACGCCACGGAGCCGGCAGTCCTACGAATCTGGAACCGACAATCTCCAGCTGCCTTTCGGCGCAACACCTTCACCCCGAAGCTCAGGCGAGCGTTTGCACTCACCGCCGCCTATGACGGGATCGCCGTCGGGCCGCCCAGCTCAACTGGCGCCACCGGTGGCTGACCCGGCCTCTCCCGACTCAGACAAGTTGGTCATCACTGCGCCGACTCCAGCACAGTACCGGCACGCAGCAGGGGCCGATAAGATTGCTATCATGAGCCCTGACGAGCATCCGCGATGGCAAGGGTCGAACGGGCAACATCCTTCTCATCAGCCTCAGCTTCCGCAACGCATCCCGCCTCCTCTACCACCCAAAACGCCGCTACCCGAGCGGCAGATGTCGCCTCGAGGCCCGCATGGGGCTCCTCCTCTGCCATATCCTACCGATGATGAACCCCCGCCCGTGAATATGGCCAGAAAGCCAGACTACAGAGGACGTTGAGGTCGACATACTGCAGATAGTCAACAGTTCCGTTCTTGCCTATGAGCAAGCTTGGGTTGCATTCGTTGCGGGGTTGAAATGAGTGTTCATTGGGCTGGCGTTCACTGGCTGTTGTTTTTCTTGGCCCTCGAGGCTTTCCGCAAGAATACCACGATATCATACAAACGTTTTTCTACTGTCCCGTCAGTCTTGGCTGTTTCCCGGGTGCGATGTTTTTGCCACAAAATGTGCATCAAGGCGTGTTCTTCTTCAGGAGGGTCCGTATGTCACCGATTCGAGAATGTCGTCAGCCATCCAAGTCCAAAAATGCTGCAATGAGGCGGGACTTCACATTTAATTTCAAAGGTTTGTGCAACGAACCATTGTAGTCAAGTTTCCAGCTCCAGTTATGAAAGACGATAAGCTTAATTGATCGCCGTCTCCCCTGCGGCACAGAAATATGCCCCTAATGTCGCATCGATGTAACGACACGAGTTTTTAACTTGTTCGGCATTCATTTGCTGGCGGTGTCTTGAATTAAGAGCTCGCAGATCTAGCTGTGTGTTTCGGTCCGGGGAACGACCAGCTTGAGTAGATGCCAAGATGGATATACGGCAGACCCCTATTACTCTTCAGGACTTCGCTATGGCGAAGGCCAACCACTTGACCACCGCTAACACTTGTCAAATGAGAACCTATGTTACATCGAATTGCATTAGGCAAGGGTGCCACTTAGGAAAACACTCAAATTCGAAGAAATGCTGCGTTTCTACAGGAAATAGCTTGAATGGTGACAGATTTATCGCGTTAAGCTGAGACATGTAGCGACGCTGAAACTTCCAGAGTATACAGCCTCCCATCCACGGCAGCCTCGATGTATTGCTGTTTCGGAAGCTGTCACGCTTCAAGTACCAACGAATGGATGACGTGTATCAGATGTTCACAACAGCTTCCGGCTGGTTCCATGGTGCCCGATTTGAGTGCAAACTTCTGTTCTTCGAGGCACCGTCGTAGTGTGGCGGTGGCCGTTGCGCTGAAGCAAGCCAGGCTCGACTCGATTGAAGGATAATACAGGTGCATCGTCAGGGGTTGAGTGCCGTTTGATGCCGATTCGAACTTCCCAAGCCAGGCTCCCACTTCGTGTGAGCGCTGTCGAGTTGCGTCGTCATGCCATGAAATGGGTTCAAACTGCTGAAGAAGAAAATGGCTGCGTCCAAGGCTAGTTTTCCAGACTTGACAGGGGATCGTATGATTATAGGAGCAGCTTCAGCCCTACGGCGGCCCCATGAGGTCGTCCATGTTCGGCTGTTGAGTCAGACATGACTGACACATGCAGCATCAGTATGAGGGCGGGATTGCTGCACCTTCTCGGTACACGCGCCGCGTCGTGATTGGTATCGGGACCATGAAGAAGCTAGACCAGGGAGCTGAGAGGAGCAGCACCGATTTGTGGATGGATGCAGCCTGACAAATACATTATTCAGAATCGGCCCCAGGGGAAAAGGGGGTGAAGAGGATGTTTGGCGATCCTCGAGGGGCGAGTATGCCGGCACCACTGCACCCTGAATCAATAATACCATCCAGCCCTACCCGCTCCGTCGGACTCGCCACTGGCTTCACGATTGGCGATGGTCTTGCGCTGATGCTCGACTCAGGTGCTTGATCGTGGTATCCGTCGGTCCGGGGAACCGAGAAGGGATGGCATGGAATGAACCCATCATGACAGCTTCATGTGGGGGAGGTGCCAGGTTGAAATTCTGTCGGCTCGCATCAGTCTTGATATTCTGTATCTTAATGCGAACCAGGGGAAGGGCAGGTCGTACTCAGATTCAAGGTCATGGGCGGCGATGGACCGGTGCGACTGCAGTAATTTACCTTTCCCTCCCCCAGTGAACGAGAATCTTCATGCGCTGTGCCCTGGTGATAGGCCAAAAGATGTAGTCACGCTGGCGCAACAATGTAACGCCGTCATCGACAAGTCGAGATATACAGTCACCCAAAACTACCTGACCTGGGTAGGCTGGCCTGCTGCCCTCGACGGCCTTTTTCAGCGTCGTGGAGGCTGAATTGGGTCGTGTTACCCATGACCCTGCATAGTGACTACCTTAAACTGAGATGAGCTCCTCTCTTAACTGCCACGTCAGCCTGTGTCTCCATCACCAAACTTTCACCACAATACACTTGGGAGACGTCGACAGATACGTGGTCGGAACTTGCCTTTGTCCCCCGGACCCAAATTTGTTCACATCACCAGATACAGTGCACATGGAATAGATTTCGGACGCGTCCAGACCATCACTGGAATATTGCATGATGGCCCGAGATAGCGGTTTAATATAGGAACCCTTGATATTGTGGATCGAGAAGGCATCCTCGAAACCCAGAGAGATCACAGCCGACAATACCCTTTCGCTCCAGACCCAGATGTCGGCCACGCCTCAGAGCAGAGATCGTGGTGAGGTCGCGCAATCACTCGCTCTTTCTTCACCGTTGGCACAAGGCGCATGGAACTGCCTGCCTCAGAATGGCCACTAGCAAGGTCGCTCATTGCATGGAGCACGGCCACAGATGAGCCCGCTGCCTGACCACGTCTATCGAAGCTCGTGATTGCTGGCAGAGAGAGAGAGAGTGACAGAGAGGTAGAGGCACACAAGGTCCGAATCAAGAGCACAGGTCGCGACTTGCTCCCGCCACCCCGGGAGTGAGCGAGCTTGTGTCCCAGAATACCCGAGAAAGGCTCTGAAGCACTCGAGACGTGATGCAGGTGCGAAGATGGCAAGATAGCCCCTATGCGGGCTAGCCTTGCCAGCCCGCCTGGTTCATCATGATGTGGGCACAGGAGACACCTGAACTCTATGCCCGCAGGGCTGTTCACAACGCCGCCTCGAGTCTACCGCGTAGGTCTAGGCCGCAAGCTCCTTCCCTGCGTAGCTCGCCGGCCCTGCACAGGGCACGCGGCTCACCCACAGTCGTCTGGCCGGGACAGGAAGGGGCGATGGACACATTCGGAGCACGCCTTGGGACGCTCCTGTCTCGCCAAGCCGCCGGGAGCTGCCCGTTGCCCGTGGCTAGGCAGGTACATGTAGGTGACTGTCGCGCTATGCCCGGCTACGCGCGATATGCCTGGCTACACGCGACTTCATATGTGCTACCTTGAACGGACGCGCGTGAAGAGGCGCGAACAAGACGCATGGTGCTAAGCCCTGAGACCCAGAGACTAACGACCAGCTACCTACCTACTGATAGGCATGATACCATGTTGTTTCTGGCAGGACCCGGTCAAGGGCGAGTCAGGCATGGGGACGAGGGGGTCACGATGGTGCGGACGGAGAGGGACGAGTCCGCAGCGGGGGCCAGCGCCCAGACCAAATGGGTGGAGAGAACTGCAAGGCGCACAGAAGAGGTTTCAAGGCTCGAGGCTAAGATGGTTTGCTCCAAGTCAAGTCGACGAACTTGTTACGTGGCACCGCCAGCTTTGAAGTTGTGCCGTGATGGGCGGGGCAAGTGTGTGAATACACAGCATATCTGCCTTAAAAGGGGTAGAGTAGCGACGATTGGCTGTGACAACCTCGTCAGCCTCACAGGCTTTGCAAGCGCGCATACGAGGATGGCGCGAATGCAGATGACATAGCCGTGCGCAGCCTCCGCTTCCGTCTCCGCCCCTTCCATCCTCTTCACTCCCAAGTTCGATGGAAGTGGTGTTGATAGCGATGGGGCATCGACTACAGGCCAGGCAACAATGCAGACCGACAGACCGACAGACAGACGCTTGTGGTGGGTAGCCTGGGGGCCATGTGCTTGCGGCCGGCCCTGCGAGGAGGTTTGATCGGATATCGGGTCATGCACTTTGCTAGTCCAAGCATTCCCAGGCACCCTAGGTTGACGCGCGCGGTATCCGGCGGCGGTCTGTCGAAGCGGGTTCCGCCCGCTCGATCCGCTCTACATTTTGCATTCTACTGCACAGTCCATGTCCAAATCCTGGCCCGCGCCCAGCTTCCTACCTCTCACTTTGCCCTTCGTCCAATCTGGTTCGTAGAAGAGAGGCTTGGCTTCTTCTGAAAGGGGGTTCCATAGAACATCAACCCGTACTAAGAGAGCATGGTTTCACCACATAGGGGGGGAAAAAACGCCAGAGGCGACAGCGACACTCTCGGGAACGAACAGGCAGAGACAGGGAGAGAGAGAGAGATGGAGAGTCGTTGGCGCCAGACGCAGCCCAAGCCAACATGGGGAAGTGATGAACACACACAAAATGACAAAACGTGGATGCCAAGCGGGGGCGACAGGGGGTACCGCCGCGGAGGCAGGTTGGGCAGACGCCGGCCCCGACCAGCAAGATGGTGTACCGGCCACGTTTTCCACCCCTTGCCGCTGCCCACGGTCGGGTACCGTTGACTTGTCGGCGTAGGCAGACAGGCCAGCGTAACACGTGCCCATCGCAAACGTACCGTCTCCCTCCCTCCAGGGGGGAGGGGGGATGGTGGCAAACGAACTGAATAAGGAAACATCATGCATGGTGAGAAGGTACCTTACGTGGCGAGGGAAGATGCGATGCATTCACAACGTACACGACTGACCAATGAACAAGGGCGGGGGAGGGGGTTCCTGCGATGCGTCGCGCAGGCCATGTCAGCTGCTGCCGTCGAAAGGAAAAGATGGCTCGGGCCAGGGCTGGGGCTCAGTGTGACGGATGCTGTGGGCTGAGCAACGGCGGTGAAGGATGGTGAGCTGAGACCTGGCGTGGAAGGGTGTCCAGCAACTGGCAAGAAGCGGTACGAGGCGTGCGACGCCGCGCTGTCTGTTTTGCCCCGATGTCCTCATCTTCCAATGGCGATCAGAAGCGACCGGAAATGTGGTTCACACATCAAGCTGAGACGCCGCCAGTCATAGTGAGAGCAGAAGGGACGGGCGGAAACATGGAACGAAAAAAAAAACCCCCCCAAAAAAAGAAAGACATGGTGACCGAACAAAATAGTCACGACCAATTCACCACCCACCTACACTCTAACGACCGACGGCCAACGGATGTCGGGAGGGTGGGCGGTCAAAGTACCTTGAGGTAGTAACAGCACAGATTCAAGACCAGTCTTCTGCGAGATCGAATAGCAATCAAAAGAACTGGTGCGTGCCCACCGTCTAGGCCGTTAGCCAAGCAGCCGGCGTGGGCGGCAAGCTGAGTCGCTCGCCCTTCTGGAAGGGCTTGGAAGCGTTCCGGTGCTACAGGAGCTGCATGAGCTGCAGGGTGCTAACAGGTCGGAAGCCCAAGAGGCCGCCAGAAGGTTTCTGGAAGGAATGCCCATCGATGGAACTTCCGGTACTTGGCCCGGAGTCCAGCAAACAGAGTTTGAGTCTGCCGAAGTCCCAAGACTGAATGCTACTTGCATGACAGACCACGTTTCTTGTTTCGCAATCGGAAGGCTAAAACGCTCATTGCGCTGACCAGTCGGAAGTGCATCGCTTGCTCATCTGTGCAAGACAAAGAATCCACCGGCGATATGGTGACACCACTCCTCTCACGGTTTTCCTCTTGCCCACCACTCGGGCCCCAAGGGCACTCCTCGGTGCCACTGCAGATCGCCTGAGGCTCCGCTGTTCAAGCTTCTTCTCTGCATCCTTCGTCGCGACTTCCAGTTTCGTCCTTCTCCTCTTCATCCATTGACGCCCTCCCCCTC
The DNA here is from genome assembly GCF_003724135.2 of Verticillium nonalfalfae. NCBI lineage: Eukaryota > Fungi > Ascomycota > Sordariomycetes > Glomerellales > Plectosphaerellaceae > Verticillium > Verticillium nonalfalfae. Next base: position 158,667 of record NW_021167289.1, read on the forward strand.
TCCTCGCGAGCTGGCGCAGAGGTCTTGGGTCCATCTGCCACCAAGGAATCTGCCGGCGCTACTGTTGGCTCCAATTAAATGGGTATACTAGAAACAAGTGCGCATACTGGTTGGCTCACCTCGTACCCGCCGCCGGCATCGGCGTGATTAATGGGGCATAGCCAGCTGCCAGGGCCAAGGGTAAGAAAGGAAGACCTTAACGCCGATGCCAGCTCGCAGTAGCGTGCAGATAGTCCTGAGTCATGGTGCAGATAGCCCGGTCGCATGTCGGGAACAACGCCGACAACGACCAGTGTGTCTCGGAGCTTCGCGGAGCCAATGAGCAGCGTAACAGGGTTCACTGGCATGCATATTTGGGGGCAGCGATCATGTGCGATCTCATAGAATATGCATATGCTTTTTGAACGGCGTTGCCATTTGACCTAAGTACTGCGTTCCCGAAAGCGTAGACATGTGTCACGACCCGTTGACGTGCATCGCTACGATGTGGCCAGTAAGAAACGGTGCGGCGTTCTAGGGTTCGTATCCGCTCCATGTTGGAGGAGACGGAAGAAGTGAATTTGTTCAGAGTTTGCTGGTGGTTTTCGCTATGACGGCACCGGCAGGGCTATCAGCACCGGCCCGGTCACCGACATGGATGCGCTCCAGACCGCGGCGCATCTCGAGACTCATACCAGAGGCCACAGGCCGGCCGGTGGAGCGCTCGACAAACACTTGAATGAATTCCCCGACGGCTCTGACGTCCGGAATGCCCTTTTCGAAGAGACCAATCTCATAGGTGACGCTCGTCTTACCGAGCTTGTTGACGCGCAAGGCCAGTTCGGCTACAGCGGGGAATGAAATGGATGCGAAGTAATCGCTGTGCGAATGCACGACCACGCCGTGCTGCGGGGAAGACGCCGGCTGAAGTCCGCAGTGTTCGATGAGGTAGGTGTTGACCACCGAGTCATACAAGAAATTGTATACGGAGTTGTTCATGTGTTGGTACATGTCGTTATCGGCCCTGGATTGCTCATGGTTATTCATTGCACTCCCCCCCCCTCTCAAGTCCATGGAACAACTGGGTGGGAAAGAGGCACCCACCATCGCGTCCGGTAGTCAAGAATGTAGTGATAATCCTGCCGGCGACGCTGTTTGAGCTCTCGGTGCGAGGCAGCCATGGTCTCGTGGTCTGTTATCTGGTGTTCGTTGGACAGCGCACACAAGGCCGATGGTGGTGTGGACTGGCGGTGGGTAATTGCAAGAAGTTGATACGTCAAGAGAAGAGGAACAGACCAGAAGGGTGGGGGGAGGGGCGCTTCTTCCAGGTTTCTAGACTGGTAGATCCCGAAACTATTCAGATAGTGGTTAAGAAGCAAGCTGTGTACATGGACCTGGGAATGGCACTATGCGTGTCGGTCGAGTATCGTTCACTCCCCTCCGCAAGTGACAGAGGGCGATCAGGGGACGGAGCCGACTCGAGACAGATATAGCGGGCGAGGCCACAAATGATGAGCCGGAACCGAGGCTTGTTGATTTGGCGGCGAGAGGGATAGCGGGGGCGATGTCGTGCACAGACCATGCAAGGCTCGACCGGTCCAATCTGCCGCGACTCACCGCCCAATATTTTCTGACTCTCGACGCAGATCGCATCCTCAGCGGCCGTTTGAGATGAGTAGAGGTCGAAACAACTTGCTCTGCGTTACCTTCGTCTGCTGCGCTACCGCACCACCCCATCACGCGCATCAACCAGTCCGTCCTTACAAGGCTGGTACCACCCCGATCATCAAAGTGGCTGCCCTCGGACGTCTCTTGGCGCCTTTCGTGCGGTTGACCCGATCCATCGTCGCCTCGCCCATGACATCTACGTCGCCCCCTGACCCGGTGCCTTCGCAGCTGGCCATGGAACAGGCAGAGGCAGCGCAGACAGCGCTGCCGCCCGCTCGGAAGACGGAAAAGAAGCAGAAGAAGAGGAAACCCGATCATGGCAATGCTCTCCCGGATACCATCATCACCCCTCTCGAAGGACCCTGGCCGCGTCCCTACGTCATTGAGGATGGCCTGCGCAAAGTGGAACCGTATTATCACACCTTCAACACCTACTGCAAGGAACGCTGGCGTGGTCGCACCTTGATAGACGTGTTTTCCTGCGAGTTCCGGGACCGAACACCCGAGTACTATCGGAAATGCATGGACGATGGCAAAATTGCGGCCAACGGCAAAGTCGTTGGCGCCGATTATGTCATCAGAAACGGTGATCTAGTCAGTCACACCTCCCATCGCCACGAACCGCCCGTCACGGCGGAGCCCATTGCCGTCATCCACGAGGACAATGACTATCTCATCGTTAACAAACCGGCGGGCGTTCCGGTCCACCCCGCCGGCCGCTACAACTTCAACTCGGTTGTTGAGATCCTCAAGTCCGAGCGTGGTGCGCACTTCATGCCCCGCCCCTGTCACCGGCTCGATCGTCTGACGAGTGGTATCCTGTGCTTCGGCAAGACTGCGCAAGCTGCTACCGACCTAAGCCGTCAAATACAGGCGCGGATGGTGCGCAAAGAGTATGTCGCCCGGGTCATCGGCCACTTTCCCGATGGCGAGGTGGTTTGCGACCAGCCGCTGCTGCAGATATCACCCCGTCTGGGTCTCAACCGTGTCCGTGCCAACGGCAAATTCGCTCGTACCGTCTTCAAGCGCCTGGCCTACTACCCTCCGCCGTTGTCCGATGTCGACGGCGGGCCGGAACAAAGACCCAAGACGCCCGAGGAAGCCGCAGATGAGGAGCAGCGCCCGTGGACTGCCAAGAAGGGTTACTCCATCGTCCGCTGTCTGCCCCTGACCGGCCGGACGCACCAGATCCGCGTGCATTTGCAGTTCCTCGGTTATCCCATCCAGAACGACCCGATATACGCCAACCAAAGAGTCTGGGGGTTCGATCTCGGCTGTAACGATGACGGGACTACGCACACGGATGAGGATATCATGTCGCGTCTCGAGAAGATGGGTAAAGAAGAAGTCGCTGATGCAGTAGCATACCACGAAGAAATGGTGGATCTGTACCACAAACGAAGGGCTGAGAAGCTCTCTGGTGAACTGTGCAAGACGTGCGACACGCCGCTCTACACGGACCCAGGTGATCAGGAGCTGTCTTTGTTCCTTCACAGTCTTCGATACGAGGATTCGGGAGGCGAATGGAGTTATTGCAGCCCTCTGCCTCCCTGGGCGCTTCCACCGAGTGGCATGAGTGGACCGACAGCAGTAGGGGGGCTGGGAGAACTTGTGGAAGCTGTCAAGGATGACCCAATCGATCTGACCTCGTAGAGGCTGTCTTGCTTCCCTGCCTGTGGTGTGTCCATTTGCTGCATGCAAATTGACGTGAACTGGGAGTCTAAAGCGAAGGAATAGAATATCCTGTCACATCTTCGCGAGGCTTCTGACTTGTGAGCATGTCTTTACTCACGCCGCAGCCTCCCTGATGTCGACCAGTTTTGAAAATGGCCCGGAGTTGCTACAATTCGGCACGCCCGAGCCAGGTAGGTGGAGCCGCTTTCTCACCGGTTGCCATTTTAGGTGCCCATAGGCTCTGATTCTCCGAAAGCCAACTCTTTGCCTTGGCTCCTGTCGGCTGGGCTGGCTACGTTGGAAGCTCGCTCCTGAGTGGCTGGTGGTTGTGGAAGCTTGCGCCGCACAAAGTAACACCCCCCCCTCCCCCCCCCCCCAAAAAAAAACCCAGCGAACCAAAGTCACTTGGGTATCTCCGCTGCTGGCTCAATCTATGCCTCAGCTTCTTTCCCTCTCAGCGCTCCGCGACACCTAGCAGATTCGCCCTCATGAAGAAGTAGGCCTGGCCCTGCCTTTTGTTGCGGCAAAGACAGCCATTGCGCCACTACGGAGCCACCCGGCCAGTACTGGGTACGACAAGTTGTCACGCAGACTACTGTGTGCCGCAACCACCATCACGGACCAGGATATCACCTTTCGATGCCTTGCCCGATAGCTCGTCCCGCAAACGGAGTCAAGTCCGAGTTGCGACCGCTGTTGGAGGGGTCTGAAAGAAATCCCAAGCCGGGGGACTGGGCCAACCACCCATCGCTTCGGTACTACGCATTCCACGCCCGTGTGTTGCCGACGTACCCCGGTACGTACCCTGCGCGCCCGGACCCAAACCACCTGATGGATCAGAGGTGGTGCGTAATCCCGCGGCCGCTGTCTCTTCCACCTCCCCGAACATGAGGTTACTGCTGTACATGGCTTAACCAAAGGCTCCTGCTCCATCGATCATTCCGATTTCCAAAGTCGCAAGCGTCGTCAGCATCAAGGCTCGCCCGACAAGCTAATCGATTCATCTACCTGTGTCAGATGGCTCAATCAACATATTCACATTGAGGTGAGTAGCGGGCTCGTGTGGCTGGCGACACCCACAGGACATCGCATACGCCTAACCACAACCTCGGGTGCGCTTTGTGGAGTCGACCGCCACTCTCGGGGCCGCGTCCTGGATAACAGTAGAGTGGCCTGATTGATGGCTGAGGAAGCCTGGAATTGAGGACAAGGAGAGTCGGGCAGCACGATCCATTCAGTCGGCACGCAGCGCCACTGATCTCGTAAAAAGGTAGAATGGCCGTTATGGTGAATGATTGTTGATATAGACAACCCGGGTTGCGCAGTGCATCAAGGTAAATCTTCGCAGCTTTGTACGGCACCGGCGAGGCCGGCGGCCTTAATGCCGACACACAGCATGGGCTCAGGCCGCTTTGGTACCACAGCTCGGCAGGTGAAGTTCACTTGTCTAGTCCCTCCAAAGTAGCTTCATGTCTGTCGACCACAGGTTTTGGTTCGGTCTCGGCTCTGCTGAAATGGCTTTCTTTCTTGTCGCTGTAGTGGTAGTTGAGCTCAGAAACTGCGTAGATGCGGGGAATGGGAGATGATCTGCACTGGCAAATCTGGCAGTTGTTGGATGAGCTCGGCATTTCCCCCGGGGCGCAAGCTGAGCTTGGCCGACACGGCTGCCTCTGCCCAGCTTTTCCGAACGACAATGTTCCTTGTTCATCACGTTTGCCAGAACCCTTCAATGCCTCCGGCAAGACGTTGCACATGCCAACTGCACTCATTCTTCGACTTCCACTGCCACCAGCCTGGCACCTACCACCGCGGTTGATTTTTGTCTCCATCGAGCTCCATCGAGGACTGCGGCACAGACTGCTCGTCAAGAGAGTGAAGCAAGGAGACAAGCACGGCCACAAGGGATGGTTAAAGGGTGATGACACGGTGTCGAAAGCAATGGGGCTATTCGCCATGCCTGACGCTTGAGCCAGAGGCAGCGAACGGAAAAGAAGGTCGGCAATCATCATCTGCCAGGCCTAAAATCACTATACTTCTCCGTAGCGGGTAGTCTAAAGAACACGCTTAAGCTCACCTTCTGTGTCTTCAAGGGCCAGCCGGGGGTCTTTGGTCACGTCCTTTGTTCGCCTTCCATCCTCACATGGAGTGTGCGATCGGAGATTCTGCGGACATGTCGCCGTCGCTGTTCGGAAGCGTCCACGGAGGGATAGGTCTGGCTGGTGCTGGATGGCTGACTGGCTGGCGACGGCGTATTTTCATCCCCTTGGTCTCGGTTATTGTTCCTCGCAATGAAGAAACGGACGGCGCGATGCAGTGCAGTCGAGTTCAGCTGTCTGTGTCTCCAAGCGTTTCCCGCCATTGTGTTCCATCTCACTTGCACACCGGCCGGTGTTTCTTTCGGCAACACAACCTGAGCTGAGCTCCATGCCGCTGGGCCGCTCGTTCATCGGCAGTGGCATAACGCCGATGAGTTTCTGCCTTGCCACTCGTGGCGATGATAGCGTGTGTGTGTATGTGAGTGTGTGCTTGATCCCACGACGGTCTGGAAGGCTGCACAATACGTATGTTGTGATTGTGTTTTATCGACTGCATACCGTCGAGATACATTGAGCTGATCGATACGGGTTGTCCCAGGAGCCCCCCCAGGATTGTTTCTCCGAGACCTCGGCAAAGGAGGCGGTGGGATTTTGGATCAAGGATCGGGCAAATCTGGCGCTGGCCACTGGTTGGTTCTGGCTCCCTGCCTCGTTCGTGCTCTCCTGCTCTTGCTCTGCTTCATCGGGTCAGTAGAGCGTCATCAGGTTGCTTCCAAATGGCTTTTCTGGGCAGCCGTCGAAAGTCTGATGGACAGGCGGTGCGATCCAAAGGTCCGTCCCAGAGACAACCTGAGTGCACGGCGACTCCACTGTATCTACCCAGTGTTTCTAGCGGCACATCAGACCAACAGAGTTTTACACGAATTCGGAGTAGCCTAAACTCTAATTCCCTGAGGAACACAGGCCCCCCCTGGCCAGGCGACCCGGGCGCTGCCAGACGGATCAGAGAAGGGTAGGACATACCAGACGAGCGCCAGAGTAATCCCCGACCGTGACATCGATGGGGCTACAAGGCCCAGGGGGAAGGGAGAAGGGGGGAGGGGGGCCAGTGTTGTCATCAAGATTCTTCTTTCATCGACACACACCCCGACCCTCTTCTTCTGGGCCTTTCGCACACCCCCGAGCACGCCCCCCCTGGCCCCCGGTCACTCCTCGCCTTCCATGAGGGTTCCTGGGACTCGAGAGTCGAAGACCAAGCAGCATGGGAGGCCCCGTTCTGCACTATACCGAATAAAGACCGGGATCATAGCAAGGATCAGGGCTCTAACGGGACTTTGTACGTAGTAGCAACAAACTCCTATGGCCTTGCGTTTTACTGTAACCTCTCCCCCCCCCTGGGTACCAGAACCAGA